>NW_020292105.1:0-180674 GCF_003184845.1 Aspergillus ibericus CBS 121593 | reverse complement strand
AAGGAACGTCAGTGCAAGTTTTCAATTAAGGGGGAAAAAAAAGGAAAAAAAAAAAAAAAAAAAAAGAAAAGGAAACAAGGAAAATCATCAAGCCCACAAACGCCTCGAAGCACTTTTGATATCCGGCTTCGTCATGCTAAACAATACTCAATGGTAGGCAAAGGATCAACATCGTCGAATAGTAACAGGAACCCCGTTCTGTCATGTCCGGGATTGAACCATAGATAAAAACAAGGGTCGAGAATTAGGTTTCATGCACATGCCATGATCTGTCGTTAGAGTCCATCCCGGAGCCGTCGATCTTCATCCCATATCTCCTTTTTCATCCGCTGCAGCCGAACGTGCTGTTTGTGGAGCCTCTCCAAGTCCACTCGTGGTGGGTCGGACTGCGAGGCCAGTGCGTCATGTAAGGTGCGGTACTTGGCATAGAACTGCTTAAACGTCTGCGACTTCTCGCGCAATTGCTGCAGGAGGATTTCGCGGCTGAGAGGCGGCGAGGCGCTTCCAGTGCTGCCACTAGACGTGCTCACGGCTCGCCGCCGCTTGTGCTCGAGATCCCCCGTCACACGGCCGGGAGCATGGGATGATAATGCAGGCCGCTCAAGCTCCGCTTTGCGCTTCAAAGGATTGGCGACTCCAGCCGGTCTGGACACCCCATTGGGCTTAACCACCTTTCTTACGGTGGGGGCGCCCGCAGCAGGTCTCGGTCTGTTCACCTGAGTGATAAGCGGAGATGATGAGGCACTGGACGAATTGTTCTGGCTGGAAGAACGGCTGCGACTCTGAATATCCGAGGCATTGGTAGGGGGCGAAGATCCGAGGGGCGACGGCTTTTGTGGGGACTTCTGCGGGGACTTCAGGGCTGGGGGCCGCGATGAAGGAGGTCTTTTGACTGCAGTAGGCCGATGAGGGGCTTGATTGAGCGATTCACTCTTAGGTGTAGCTTCTGGCTGCTCCACCTTTGGTGTCGGCGCATGGGAAGACTCCCTGGGAGGGAGGAGGGTTGGCGGTTTGGCCGGCAGCTTGAGTTCGGGTTTCGTCTTCTCAGGCTGAGGCTTCTCGGTTGACGAGGCGTCAGGCATGTCCGTGTCGTCCTCGTCTGAATCATGAACAAATTCTGCCGATTTGAATTTACCCTCCGGTTTCGCAGTCGTCTTCCGCTCCGCCTTCTTGGTGACGCGCCCAGTCAAGGTGCTATTGGCCACAGTCTTGCTTTTGGTGGCGGGCCGTTTGGCACCTGCGTCTTTCTCACCTACCCGTTTCTTTTGCGCGATCGTCCCGGATTTGGGAGCCGACGTCGGCTCAACCGTCCTCGGGGTCAGACCGTTGCCACTAGCTTTATCGGTCTCCTGGCCAGTAGTGTAGCCGTCTTTGCCGTTATCATCAGATGTTTGCACTTGGATCCGAGGCGTAGCCGTTTTCTTAATGGGCCCCGTCCGCAAGTCCAGGCGCGACAAGCACTTGCCCTTTCCGCGTTCTTCCTTAGGCAGAAGCAGCTGCCATAGCTTGTCGGAGCGGGAGATCCGCAAGCGATCAAAAGCGGAGATAGCATTCTCAATGGCTTCCTGCCTGTCTTCCTGAGACGGGTAGGGGAATTTCCACACATCGAGGTCCCGGTATATCTTGTCCTTGAGATCGAACTTCTCCGGATTTATTCGGTTCTCGGCACCATATTTCCGAGCCAAGGCCTCACAGTCTTCGAGGGACGAACGGGTCTGGCGCGCAAGGAAATTGGCGGAAACCGCACGGACGGCGAGGAGATGGATAAAGGGGACCTTGAGGGCTTCCAGGCGGATGCGATCTTTGTTCTGGGTAAGCGGAGCGGAGGTGGGCGTCAGCGGAGGCATGGACACAGGCGATCGAGCAACCCCCAAAGCTGGACTCGAGGAAACGGAGCGATTGGCGGCAGTCAGCAGCCGATCCTTCTCCAGCTCCACTTTGCTTGCGGGACGAGCCAGACGAGCAGCATGTTTCCCAGAGCTGGAGCGGCTATCGCCTGCTCGCAATGCTCTCACCTCGTCAATGCTGGTGATTATATGAGTCTTCTTCGACTCCTTTCCTCTTTCAAAAGCGCTCAGGCTTTGCTCCAGGGTGGCCAATGCCTGATCGGTGGCCGCAGTGTCCTCCTTCGCCTTCTGAACCTCCAAGCTATGGCTCAAAACACCGGTAAAATATAGGTTCTCCTTGTCTGCGGAGCTGCCGCGGTATAACTCGGATCGACACGCCTCGGGGTGGGAGTGGAAGGGCTGGGATTTGGAGCCGTAGTAGAGGGTCGAGTGTTTCCCCAGGCGGATTCGGGCTGTCTGGTCGTTCCGAAGGCTCTGGATCAGCTCATCGAGGGTGCTCTGAGCTAGATTCAGCCGCATGATCTGAGGGGGCTTGTTTGTAACGTCATTGCCGTGGTTGTCTCTGCAGAGAGACAACCCGGTCTCCGGAACCTCGAGGGCGGGCATGAGGACGATATAGAGGGGCAATGGGTCGAGGAGAGACGGGAGAGGTCGAGACGGGGAGAGGAAGAGGCGAGGTACGACCGACTCGATCGGAGGGGAGGAATTGGGAGGTGGGAAGGATTCGAGATTCGGAAGACGGACGGATGGCAGCGTGGGAGCTGCAGGTCAGCGGCCGAATGCACGGAAAGGCGAGTCAGAACAAAACGCCATAGATCAAGCAACGGCAGTGACGAAAGAGAGGGAAAGGAAGTCTGCATGTAAGAGAGCAAACAAGAAGCGGAGACCAACAAGACCCATGGCAAGAAGGGTGGTCTTGAAGGTGTCGGGGAGAAACCGAATTCAGAGGGAGGGAGGGAGGGAAGGAGAGGGGAGGGGAGGAGGGAGGAGGGTGAGGAGGAGGAGGAGGAGGAGGGGAACGGAGGAAGAGAGGGAAGGGGAAGGGGAAGGATGAGATGAGATGATGCCAAAGGAACGGGGATGCGAGTGTAAGGCGGCCTTGGAGCGGAGAGATCAGTATTAGGTATTCGGTCGTGAGTGGGGAGAAGCGGTATGGTATCGTATAGTCGTCCAGTTCCCTTCACTTTCAGGGTACCTTTTTTTCGTTTGGTTCCCTTAAAAGAGGAGCAGCAGTAGGAGGGTAGGTTGTCAAAGGCCCGCCCAAAAGGTTAACCAAATCACCCGGTAAGTAATTAAAAAAAAAAAGGAAGAATGATAATAATACTACTAACATAATAATAATAATAAAAATAATCCCAAGACGCTACCACACCCTGGGTTAGTTAGGCAGGCACTAGCCGGGCCAAAGAACAGCAGAATCCCAATCCTAGCCCTCCATCATCCGCATCCCTAATTAAATTTACCACTTATGTGAACCTGCAGACAACCCAAATACCTTTTGCGACAACATCCTCACGGCTGCTAAACTATCATCCTTCTGATGCGGTCCGTAACGACCGTCAGAGGAGCTTTCCGCGGAGAGAGAGGCTTTGGCCACCGCCGCCGACGCCGCCCTTTTAAGATAATAATAAAAAAAAGCATATCGGACTTGACAAGCCGTTGATAGGCTCCAAAGCACAGCCAAAAAAGAAAAACAACGAGCAGGGCTAGAAATGTGGCAAGGTCAAAAGCAAGGTGTAGTAAGCCCGGACTAGGATTCCTACTATGGGGTAGATAGCGGGTGCCCTGTTCTTTGATCTGGCATAGATAGTACCCTCAGTCTGACTACTGCTACTACGACGGAGGACTGAGTATCTACTGACTGACTTGCCGGAAGAATAATCAAAAGGGACACACGAATAATATTAGGAAGGGGAGAAGATAGTACGGCCACTAGTACGGCAGACGGCCTACTATGGAGTCCGTCAGTCCAACTTCGTCGGTGCTAAAGACTTTCTAAGGGAGGTAGTCTGATCCTTGACGGGGTCTCGGTCCGGGTATTACGCAGACTTACGGGGGGGGGGGGTATCGATTCCCTTTCCTCGGGCGATGATGGATGGAGTCGGTTTCTTCTGGAACACTTGATCCCTACCAGCGATCGATCCGAGGGGCACCTGGGATGCATCCAGAGCGACAAGGAACCGTGGTAGTGTATGGCCGGGGCTTGTTGTTGTTCTTCCCTTCTGCCCTTGTCCATTTGTTTGTCTTTGATATAATGAACAGATGGTTTCACCTTATAATGGCATCTTCCGTCAACCTTTCTCCAATTTGTCTGGGCATGCCTTGAAAGGCAGAAAGAAACGTGAGTGGAAGCGATGCCTGGCCGGGTTGGGTCCGATTACAGGCCCGGTACCTTACCAGACGTGTCGTAACCTGGGTTGTACCACCGACCGACCCATCTGGTGGCCGCGGACACTGAAAGTGGTACCAAACGGAACTGCTTGTTCAGCAGCGCGACCGACCTTAGCTACTTCCTGTTAGTAGCTAGCTGCTACTTTCTTACGCCATGGCCATGCCTCTGCCACCCAGTGTCCCCACCACTGGTGACAAGAATGGGTCCTCCAGCACATCGCCCATTCATCTGGGACCATCGTCCTGCTGTCTTGGTCGAGGCGATTCCCCTGGACAACCACAATGGGAGCCGCATCGTGGGGGTTACATCCAGCAATCCAAAGCCCTCAAGAGTAATACAAGAGGAAAAGAGAGTTAACAATACGATTCGGCACCGCTTATAGAAGCGAGAAGGACGTCAGAGGCCAAAGTTAAATTGAGTAGCATTAATTGCTGAAGAACCCGGCCGGTAATTAACAATACCTTGTTGGTTGCTGACAGAAAGGGAAGTAGATTCCTAAGCAGGTTTATTACACGCTTGGCAGTGAGGTGGTAATGGGAGACCACCAGAGCAGCAGAGTAGAACAGAGCAGCGCAGGAAGCTAGAAGGGACAATCATCCCCAAAGAAGGGATTGTCGAGGATAGAATCGACCCCATGAGATCAGATATCAAGCGTGTGCCTTGCTTTGCATGGGCCATGATCGCACATCGCTCTCAGGGCACCCCGTCATCCGAACGGCTTTTCTCGCGACTTGCCGCATCCCATGATCCATACCAGGTACTGTCCAGTAACGAAACGAAACGCTGAGCCACCGGTTCAGCTTGACGGTAGATCACCCGCCGACCAGCCTCGACCCTTTCTTATTTCCCGCGGATGGTCGGAAGGGGAAGGGGAAGAAGGGAGACAAAATAATGCAAGATGGCGAGCCTGCATGGGCAGGGCACCCTGCTCTCGTGCAGTCGAAACTTAATACAGAGGGAGGGACAGCACAAATTGGGAGGTGATGAACGCACCTCAGACAGCCAGAAACCACACGAGTTTCCTAGTCGGGGTTGGACAGCCTGGGAGGTCACAGGGAGTTCCGCCCGATCCTCAGGGTCCCCCCAAATCAGGAGAAAATCCAGCGCCGGAACTAAAAGTCGCAGGTTTCGGGTGCAGGATTGGAGAGGTCGCGGAGACCGATCATGATGAGATGAGCTGAGCTGCCTGCTGAGTGATGAGGATGGACATGAATCAATCAACCATGTTTAATCCTAAATCCCAGCGCCAGGTTACAGTCCGGCCGAGGTTCTAACCGAAACAGACCAACCAGATGATCCCTCCCCTGGGCCATCCATTGGCTGAGAGCTGCTTCTGAAGATTAAGTACACTGTCCGTCCGTTAGTCAGGATCAGTAGGTCGGATAGTCAGGGAATAATAAAAAAGGAAAAAAAGGTTTCATCTAGAGGGAATAATTGGTGGCCGGATGGCCCGAAAAGGATGGACCGCCCTGTGATCATTCCAGTTCAGTAATGAAGGGATGAACGGTCAGCTTCTTCAGGACGGTGATAACTTCTAGACTTGCGTCTGAACACAATGCATACGAGGCATCCACTATGATCACCATAGGGTCCATTGTATCCATGAGGCTAAGTAGTACTACTAGGTACGGATCTCGCTCAACCGGGTGATTTTTCCGTGTTCGGATCCCGACCTGAAATTCGTTCCAACATCCATACAGTAGTCCGGCAAAGCAAGGCGCATCCTGGACCATCCTGTAGGGTCGGTAGTGGTACATGGAAAGGTGGGGAAAGAATGCGCACAGGACTCGGACGTCTAACGATCAAGGAAGTCATATCGATTGACAGAACCTTGTCGTCTGTCGTCTATCATCTGTGGTATGTACCGCCAGCACTCGAGGCGACTAAATAGGTCGAACCACCAGCTGCATCAAATCCCTTGGGCATTCGTCTTCATGTACGGAGTATGTGATGTAGAGACACGCCTGCGCTGGGCAACTGATCTGGGCAGCCTTGAACTCGTGTTGATGATTGGCAAGGCGGTCCACGTGTTTTGAGCCCCGGCGAGTGGACGGAAAGTGGGAACGCCTCGCACAGTTAGTAGTCTTGACATTCCATGAGAATCTGAGGGGCTAAATGATAGGATAGGAATATCCTGGACGCGCGGAGTAAGGCAAGTAGCAGTTTGCTACAGTAGTGGTTCTCTAGTAGGATGGAGTACTCCGGACTCCGTAAACCCAACAAGCAAGTATACCTACCCAGCATTCGCCACTGCCGCTTAGACCAACCCAGGGAATGGGGCCCTGCATCACGTACGTACAGTCGGAGTTACTTACGAGGCGTAGCAGACACTAGTCGACGGCGTAGCATCGTCGCTACTGTGGCTGGAAGTGTATTATTGCATTCCAATCACTTCTCTAGTAGACGTCGAATCGCGCATTACGTCACCCACTGCAAAAACAGGTGTCGAGGGTTCAGTAGTATACTGCCTGTTATCCTCGTGAACTTCCCCATCAAGGCGTCGAGAAATTCCACGAGACCAAGTATCATCCCGCGCAGGCCAGCCAGCCGACCGACGCAGCGGACATACTTCGCTCTCGATCAACGTGTGACAGCGCGGTCACTTAGCAGGATGCATCCCGTCCAACAGGGCAGAATTAGAGATGCGACTGGAATGCCACCCAATCAGTTCCAGCGGGAGGTTCAGATGTCCAGCCCGAACAGGTAATGCGGGTGGGGGATGGCTGGCTGGGAAATTGATCATTGGTGGGCCTGATCCATGCGAGGGATTGGAACTCGAGTTGGTACGGTATTACCGGACGGTAAGAATACGCTGCCAGCACATCATGACACTGCATCGTCACTCCGACTCTTATTCATGGTAGTAAAGATGGAGTAGTTACTCCATACAGACAGACCATGAATAAGAACCCATTACTATGTAACTAAGAAAGAAAAACCACTATCTCTAAAACGGAGTACAAAGAACCAGAATCAGAAAAAGGGATCAAAAGACTCAATCCCCACACCATCTATCAACTTATCTCCTCCTCCCCCTTTCCCTTCCCCTATCCCCATCCCATCCCATCCCACCCCACCCACCTAACCACTCCGCCTAAGTACGGAGCACCAGCAGCAGTAGTAAGTACCTACCTTAACCGCTGCCGTGAAACAAACACCTAGTCCAACCATCTCAAGCCCATACCCCAGCTGAAACGTGCCATCCCCCGATTTTCCCCTGGGTCAAATAAAATACCCCTGTCTCATCATCCGACCTCTGACAACGAACCACCCCCCTGTCCATACTCCCTACGGGGCACGCTCCTTTGTAGATGATGATCCCTAGGCTTCTATGTTTGTTGATTGTTCATGGGATGATCCGGCTCGGCTTCCTACGAACCAGAACCAGAACCATGAATGGAGTATCTATTCTGGTTTGGGTTGGGCTGGGCTGGGTGCTATAAATAACGTTGCATAGCCCGTTACTTACATACAAAGGGTGGTTGCCGAGGTGAGGTGAGGTGAGACCTCAATTGCTTGCTCCGCCAGGACCATGGATAGACTACTACGGTGTACACGGAGTACAGTCACTACTTAGACTAATTGGGGTAACAAGTGAGTAGATTTGGATCAGATCTGCAAGTTAGTCGTATACATACACAGAGATGATGATTCAGAGCATGTACTCAAGTAGTTCTACCGGTCGGATCCATTCCACAGCCTCAATCCTGAGCCTCAAGCCTCAAGCCTCAATTGAACCGTCTAAGACTAGCTAGTAGTAGTAGTACTTCGTACTCCGTACGGAGTATCTATCTACTATCTAGTAGCTAATTAACCTGCGCCTCACTACTAAGATCCCACGCTACACTTAGATAGATCTTAGTTACTCCGTAGCAAGCAAAGTAAGAAGTAACTAACCGTACCTAAGTAAAGCCATAACAAGATGAGGCTGAGCATTAGGTAGGCACTTACAGCCACAGGGACTTACTAACTCCTCCGTACCGTACCTATGTACGGGGTACGTGAGAAGGCAAAAGAAAACACCCATAAGCGACATTGCCGCGCTACGCAGAGTAGGTGCGATGCGTGAACTGTACGTACGGAGGACAGGGCTGGTTTTGATTGGTTTGTGTGACTTACATACGGAGTACATTGTACATATATGGGTTTGGTTGGAGATTGTAGGTGGGCTGGAGGCATACATACATACATTTTATCTATCATCTATCTACAAGTTGAAGTGGGCTTGGAATTGGTCCTACTGTCTACTAGGCGCATACCGTATTTCAAGTGAGGTACAGATACCGCCCCGAAAGCAGACAGTCAGTTACCTACGGAGTAGGCAAATAGTGATTGCCCGGAAGGATCAAAGGAATAAGGAAGGGAGGCAGTGGGGAAGACCAGGATGTGACTAATGATCGATATAGCATGAAGACCGGGCCCACCGACTAACAAGATAGCGAGGACGGGTTGATTAGGTATTGCCTGAAGATAAGTCAGTCATTAATACTCCGTACCTAATACTGGGGTGACCTAGACACAGTGTGGAATAGATTGGGGTTAGTATTAGTATGATTAATTCTTAGGAGTACACGGAGTAGACATCAGTTGATGCTCATGGACTATCGTACGAGATGGCTATGGGCATGCTGGTGCCTGCAGTGGATGAGATACGATCTACTGATCTCGGCTCAAAGTGCCCGATGGTTATAGCTACCTTATGACTCAGGGGCTATCCACTTGGTCTTCCTCTCCAGGCCGTTGAAACGGTCGAGTCGGTCCAACCCACTCGGGAGTCAATACAGCAGCACAATCATTTCAGAATGAGTGCTTCGCAACGACGCGTATTCAGTGGGCAAACTACCTGACCGATTCGGCTGCCTTCCGATAGATCGATCCTTATGCGCGCCAACTCATGTCTCGTGGTGGCTGGTACGATCCGGCTACACCGCCAGATGCTCGCCCGTCTCGTGCGTTGGTGTGGCGACAGGTGGGCTTCACCCGGTTATGACCTGTGTCTGGAAGCGCCGTATGGATCGAGCCTGGTCTAGAGCGGTGCGATGAGTTGCAACCCCACAGCATCAATTGCAAAATAACCATGTATGGCGAGCAAGTAAATCATCCAGTACGTCGTTGAACTATTGCTTATATATGCTAATGTAACACATGGATATCAGTACATCGGGAGCGACCCGGGTCTACGTATATGAGCAAATGTCTCCCGGTTGCTCCCTTAACCGGTGATCTTGAAGATGGACTCGGCCAGGCGCTTGACGTTGCCCGTGGTGATACCGGCCACGGAGATACGGCCGTCCTTGGTGGCGTAAACGGAGTGCTACATAGCGTTAGTGCGTAGAACAGAATACAGAATAGATCGTGCATACCTCCTTGGCCAGAGCATCCATCTGCTCAGGCTTGAGTCCAGTGTAGGCGAACATGCCAATCTACCATCTGTCAGCATCATCCGCAGTATCTCTTCAAGGCACATACCTGGCTGGTGATGTGGGACCAGTCGTGCTTGCTGCCAAGCTCCTCCAGGTTCTTGCGCAGCAGAGAGCGCATCTCGATGATGCGGTCGGCCATGCCCTTGACCTCACCCAGCCACTGCTGGTTGAGCTCGGGGTCGTTCATGATGGTGGAAGCGACACGGGCGCCGTGGATGGGAGGGTTCGAGTAGAAGGGACGGATGAGGATCTTGATCTGGGACTCCACGCGCTTCTTCTCCTCAGCGGACTCGCAGACGAGGGAGAAGGCACCGACACGCTCGCCGTACAGACCCTATATCACTCAATTAGCGTCAAATCACCTCCTTCGAGTTCTCGTCTTACCATGTTCTTGGCGAAACTCTGGCACAGAGCAATGTTGTGGCCCTCCTTCACAAAGTGTCTGGGGGCGAACGCATCGCGGTCAGCGTTACCGCTGGCAAAGCCCTGGTAGGCCATGTCGAAGAAAACGAAGTGGCCCTTCTCCTTCATGACATCACTGATCTGGCGCCATTGCTCCTCAGTGGGGTCGACACCGGTGGGGTTGTGAGCGCAGGCGTGGAGGAGGATGATGCTGTTCTCGGGAGCAGCCTTGATGTCGGCAATCAGACCCTCGAAGTCAAGGCCGATGGTGTCCTTGTTGTAGTAACGGTACTTGTCGACCTCCAGGCCAGAGTCCTTGAAGACAGCTCCGTGGTTGGCCCAGCTGGGGTTGGGGAGGTAGACCTTCTTGGCGTGAGGGTAGAAGCGCTGCAGGAAAGCTCCACCGATTCTCAGGGCGCCGGTACCGGAGATGGTCTGGGTGATGACAAGACGGTCATCCTTGAGGACAGCGGAATCGGAACCGTAGGCCAGCTCAGCGGCAGCCTTGGTGAAGGAAGGGATACCAGTGATACCGGCGTATTCCTTGTCGAAGCGGGAGGCGACAACCTTGTCCTCGGCAGCGCGAACGGAAGGCAGGACGTAGGGCTTGCCCTTGTCATCACCTGTTCACAGAGATCGATTAGAGAGATTGCAAATGTCGAAGATTGTTGCATGATCGTGGACCGCAACAAGATTGGATAAGGATAGATGCTTACGATAAGCGCCAACACCCAAGTTGATCTTCTCGGCGAAAGTGTCGGCCTTGTAGGCCTCGGTAATACCCAGGATAGCATCCTAGACACCCAATTGATCAGCAATGGCATCACGACAACAGTCCGAATAGACTGGCAAGCTTACCGGAGGACCCTGAGGAACGTTGGACCAGGCGGAAGCATGTCTGGCGCCGACAATGACGGTGCGCACACTAGCGTCACGCGAAGCAGCCTTACGGCTGGCAACTCTGAGGGTGGACAACATGGTGAAGAGAGGACAAAGAAGAGAAGAAGAATGAGCAAACACCCAAAAGACCCAAGAGGAGATGGTCAGAAGAAGAGAACGGGCCAAAGGAGCTGGCGAGAAGATCCAAGGATGATGATGATGATGGAGGTGATGGACGGACGTGCCAAAAGGACGAGGCGAGTGTATTTTAATTTTTGACTCATGGGAACTAGGGAGTTTCCGGGGAGAAACGCGGGCGCCCTCGGATTGGCCACGTCCTCCGCATCTGAGCTGGCTTGCTTCTTTCGGGAAGGAGCTGCCCGGACGTCGCGTCTTTTACTGTTTTCTGTTGCTTGTCACGCGGTTTGCTTGGTTTGCATGCCGCGTCTCCAAAGCATGTTTGGCATCTGCAGGAAGACAGGCTGCATCCATTGCCCACGCGGAGGCGATATGTCTGGGATTGAAGCATACAACAGTACGGAGTACAATAACATCAATGTCATCATTGAGTCGGAGGCTGGAAGGTGGATTCGCCATTGATCGCACCACAATGATGAGCCCGTCCCGTTCCCGGTGAACTGATCGAGTATCGAGGCCCACCGTCAGCGCCCTTCAATGAATGGCCTGAGGTGCCCTTCCCCTCACGAGGAGTTGGGGTAATCCTGCGTCGGCACCGCAACCACCACTAACCTTATCTCATTAGCACTGATTCCCTCTCCTATAAAATTATTTTGTTGTACCATGACCCGCTGTGGTCACTCCAGACAAGAATCTGAATGTCCAGACTCCCTCCCGGAACCATGGATGCCCTCGCTGTCTCCGAGCCCGGCGAGGTCGGGCCATTCCATCCGGCCTCGGTTAATTTCCCCACACGCCAAGTCCCCAACTCGGCCTGCCTATCAAGTATCAACAAATGCTCGCCTACCCGTCGACGGAGTAACGAGGACAGCTTGCAGCGATCTGTTCGGAGTACGGAGTACGGAGTACATCTTACCCACCCAACCACCAACACCTACACGCGGACAAGACCGGGTCGCTTCCTCTGAGCCGAAACGGATCTATGGATGTGAGATGTAGCTATTTCTACTGGTATAATCTGTACAACATCGCGTAGCCTAGTAAGCGGAATCCATTAAAGGCCTCCAGGCGGAGGTTAAGGTCATTGAACACACATTCCGAGAGAGGAACGTAACTCTCAGCCCAGTCGCACACCTGCCTGCCGGTTCTTGCGGGCCGTGGCGCCCATGGCGTTGTTCATGCCTGTGTGCTGACTGCTGTCTAGAGCACTCATCGCCTCGCGCTTCTTCTCCTCTTCGATCTTCTTCAACCGCTTCTCCGTCTTCATCTTGCCACTGCCCTTGCCGTGGAACTGGTGACTGAGATGCTTGAACGCCTCCTTCTGGTTCATCGCCCGGCCATACTCGTCCACGTACTTGAGCTGCACGTCGGGCTGGTATTCGCGGTTGAACACCTCCGCCATATGGCGCGCATCCTGCTGGTCTCGCTGTTTGTTCTCCCAGCGAGCGTACTCCTCTCTCTCGCGTGCAGACATGCGGTCCAGCTTACCCGAAGCTCGGTCGCGTTCACGTTGCTGGCGAGCGCGTTTCTCAGCCTCGGTCTCAAGCCGAGTTTTCTCCTGCAGGAAGCGATGACGATCTCGTAGTAGAGAGTTGTTCTTGGCAGCGTCGGATTTCTCAACCAGACCACGCTGCTTAAGCATAGACAACGTAGAAGCGAGACCTTGGTCCAATGTGGCTTCTTCGTCCAGACCGGTGGTGCTGAGATGCTGTTGGGCCTGAGCTTCGTCGCGCTTGATCCTCTCCTTCAAATCCTCCTCATCCTCAATATCATTGTATGTCCGCTCCATGTCCACATCGCCGTCCTCGAGCTCTCCCTGAGCGCTATGGTCCTCACTCTTGGCACGAGACTCGTCGTCGGGGGTCGTTGTCCGCCTCTCAGGGCGGTCGGGAAGGGTGGGTTTCTGTAGGTTGGAGACGAACTCCGAGGTCTCATCGATTACCAGACCAGGCTCTTCTTCGTTTCCGTCCGGAGTGCCTGTTTCCATTGGTGTCTGAGAATCCTCCTCTCGAAGCTGTCGAGCAAGATCCTCGGGACGCACTTTTTGCCGCTTCTTGAATGCAGCGCGTCTCTGGCGCGTAAGAGAGGCTTGTAGGTCGTCATCATCCACGAACGAAACGTCTTCACTTGCCCACTTCCGGGGGGCAGGTGCCGTCGGTTCTCCGTTGTTGGTATCGATATCCATAGCGTTGCCGTTCGGTGTACCCGTCGAGTCGGGGGTAGGGAATAATTCGTCGTCGTCCAGAACAGCCCGTTGCTTCGTAGCCTTTGCCTTCTTCTTCTTTGGCTTCTTGATCTTGATCTCACTCACATCCATGTAGTCGGACGCAGGCGTCTCAGCCTCAAAGTCCAAACTGATGATATTCTTGTTCAACTTTTCCGATACTTCCTGTCGCTTGGCCTCCCGCTCTTCCAGCGAAGACCCTTGAGCATCAAGGGTGAAGCGTTTCCGCTTCTTGCCCTCGATCTCCTCATCGTACTGTGCCAAAATGCTCGAATTCTCTTCCGTAGGGTCGTATGCGGGCTTCCGCTTCTTCAGCTCCAGTCGTTCCGAGGTCCTTTCCTTCTCCTTCATATGGATATTCTCCAACTCATCACCCTCCTCCTCATTCTCATCGATGGTCGCATCTTTCAGCGTAAGAATGTGATCCTCGCCACCCTCAAGATCGCCAATCTCATGTCCAACCTTGATACCCGCCAGATCGACCGCCGAATATTCCGCCGCACGCTCTCGTTCTTCCAACTCCTCGGCCAGTTTGCGCGCCCGCTCCTTCTCGATCTTCTTCTGTCGCTTCTTAGACTGCATCAGCCAGGCCTTGGTATCCTGGTCTGCATCCCCGGATTCTCCAAGTGTGGATCCCTGCAACTTCGCATCTCTCTGAGCCAGGTCACGCGCCCGCTTGATCGCAGCGTTCCGTTCCTCTCGTTTCCGCTTCGCCTCGGCGTCATCCTGCATCTTCTTCCAGTTCTGCGATGCCATCGCCTCGCGCGACTCGAGGGTACTTCCGGGGTCTTCATCTTCTGAGGCGGACGAGTCGGAGTCGTCATCATAATCGGCGCCAGGAACAGGGAGGGGTTTCAATCCGAGCGCGGCTCGGATCTTGTTGTTCTGTTCGATAGAAACAGCGTCGGCCATTTTGGCGACAGATGGACAGACGGTGAAGGGAGATGGGAACGCAGACCGTGGGTGGTGGCTCTGAATCGACGGCGTCTCTGATGGATGAGGAACGACATGGACGCTGCGGCGACCGAGAACCAGGCTGTTACGTAATCCGCTCCATCCTCGGCAAGGTTTAGCGCGACAAACTTCTTAGTGCGGTCTTGGCGCACCGGATAAATAGAGCCTTTTCGCGGCAATTTTTCCTTCTCTTCTTTTTTTCTTCTCCAGAACAGAACAAACACGGATCTGTGTTCAGCGATCCCGTTGATGGAGGGCAGTTCTGCTGTTCTCTGTGTTTCGGTTGAACGCTGGACAGTTCGACGACTTAAGGAGCCATCAATCTTGTGGATGGTCTTTACATTTCCGGTCGACAGATCTCAGATTAAAGGTTGGCGCTGGGTGTTCACTCCGGTCTTGAGCTCCCTTGTCCTTGACTTGGTGAGCTCGGCTGGAGATCCTGGTTGCTGACGGCGTCATATTCCTACTCTCTTTACCGAATTGGCCGTCGGCCACTGAGGTTAGGGAATAACCATGACCTGCCAACATTACTAGCATTAAATTGTAGTATTACTCGTAGCTGGTACGCCGTAATCTGATGCGCACTCCGCATCAGATACCAAACCAAACCCATTATTGTCTATGACCATAATGCTCTTCAAGCCGACTGCTCAAGTACCAGCTTGCATATCATATCATCTTGAGACCCAAACGCCAACACCAGACCACACGTCGGGGTTATCCACCGTCCACCGACGAGGCAAAATACAAAGCAACACCCTAATCTACAACAACTTCAAATGTCCCGTCACACTATCGACCACACTCTTGGGACCCAAAACCCCCAACACCGTGCGACTGCCACTCGCAATCTGCGTCCGACCCGCATCCGTAATGACTCTCGCGCAAAGACCCAAACTCATCGCCTTTGCCTGCAACTCCTCCATCTCCTCCTCGGACTTGATCTGCAGCGCGATCTTCGCTTGACCCTGCGATTCCCATCTCCGCAACATGCCCGAGTTGGGCGTATACGCCACTAGATATTTGTAGCACGCGAGCGTAGCATGCGAGCATTGGGCTGCGATTTTGCCTATCCATCCGAAAGAATTGATTAGCCAAATGCCATAGCAGAGTACAATACCATCCAATCCTTGAGAAAAGTGTTGGAGGAAGGAAAAAACATACCCTTTGTCATCCCCAGATCCGTCCTCACCACCAGCACCAATTTGACTTCCTCGGCGCTCTCATCGAAATTTCCGAGCTCAGTGCCGTCGCCTTCGTCTTCGCTATCTTCTTCCTCTTCAGCAGAAGACTCGTTTTCTTCGTCGGACGAATCCCGGTGCACTTTCACATTGTAGCTGTTCGGCCAGCCTTCTTTTTCTTTCGTGGAGAAGAGACCCAGCGAGCTGCCTTGGCCGATGAAGTAGCCCGTGATGCCGGCGAGGATGGCGGTGGCGACCACGTAGGCGGCAGTGGAAGGGGGTGTGCGGTCGAGGTCGGCCATTTTGGAATTGAGGGTGGTGGTTGAGATGGTGGATTGGGTGTGCTGGAATGGTTTTGCGATGGGCGGCGGAGCTTTGGCGCGGCGGTGACGTTAGCGGGCCGTGGAGTAGACTGCAGTAAATAGCTACGCGGGGTGATCTTTTCTTGTCTACATACAGCAGTCATGCAGATGCACTAGTTTTCAATGCTCTACTTTATAATGTAAGGTTTGTTGGAATACCGTCGTCTCACTTACACACTTACACCTACGAGGTCTAATACATTATAGCACTGCAACCATATCACCCAAGATTATCCAATTTGACCTGAAGGTGTACTGCTAATTCATTATATATACATCCCTGATCATGCTAGACTGGAGCGCCATCGTCCATGAACAGCGACGTCTAGTTTCTAGGGGCCGGAGCCGGGGCGGCACCGACATTTCCGAGGCGACGGTTCCTGTCAAGTCATGAGTAACTGGTCGAGCAGAAGGCCAAGGAGGACTTACATGAAGGTGCGGCTGAAGAAACTGATGAGGATCATGAAGAGCCAGCTGGGAATGGCGCTGAATCCGTAGATGACATAGCCCAGAGGGAGCAGGAGTCCGTTCTGAGCAAGCCAGCCATCGGTGGGGTGAAGAGCGCCCTCGTAGGCAGGAGTCGTCTCGTAGGCCTTCTCAGAGTGCACCTTGTAGATTGTTTCCGGGGTCACAGTGGTGGTGTTCAGGTAGACAGTGTGGAGCGCGGTGGGAGCGCGTTCCTCACCAAGCTGGGCCTGAGGAACCTGGAAGTACCAGACCGAAGGGGTACCGGCACCCCACGCAGAGCAGAGAACCTGGTTCGATTCACAGTCCAGCTTACCCAGGTTAGGGGAGGTGGGATCGGCGGAGAAAAGGAGCACGGATTCCTAAAAGGTGGATTAAATTAGCGACCATCCTTTAGAGTAGTGGGTGCGTCTCCCCCTTTTCTAGAGCTTTCTTACATTGAACGACTTGTCCGCCCGGCCACAGCGACCGAAGCAGGTCTTGTTTCCTCCAGTAACATAGATCAACCAGTCCTGGGGTTCCGATGATGGTTCCAGGAAGGACTGCCAGTTTGTCACGTTGAAGGGGGTGACGGTCTTCTCCTGAATCTTGACAGCCTTCTCGACAACCTTCTCAACCACGGCAGCGGGGACGACCGGGGTGGCAGTGGGCAGGTAGGACTTGGCCTTGTTGAACCAACCCTGAACACGGTCCGCGAGGGGAACCTGCTCCTGAGCCACAGCAAGCGCTGGGAGGAGGGCGACGACCTGGATGAAGCGCATGATGCTGAGAGGCAAGATGACGCGTGGTCAGTATAGGGGGTCGGGCGAGCCATCCAGATGAAAACAAAGGGAAACACCAACCTGAGCTGTTATTGAAGGACAGGCGCACTTTGGAGAGAAAAAAGATTCCTGAGAGCCAAAGTACGGACAGCAGGCAGCAGGGAGGACGGGCACTTGGATGAAGGTCGAGTGAAACAGCCACGATAGGCGTAAGCGTCGCGACAGGTGGCCTAACTCTAAATGGCAGGCCGGAGATCCAGCGGCCGCGGGAGCGGGGATTCCGCCCTTCTGGAACCACCCATTGCACTCCAGATGTCTGCTGCGCACGGTGGTGCAAAGGATTGTGCTGAGATGCAAATGAGATGACCTGTGGTGGTGACAAAAAAGGGCGATGTTCTCACAATGCTTTTGTTGTCAATAGTCCCGCCGACAATCAATGGAACGGTGGAGCCATTTCCAGACTTCCCTCATTTACAGCAGCGAGGAATTTCCATAGAAGCAGCGGGGTGTATTAATTGCCAAAGCAGATATTTAGCGAGGTAAAAAGGAATATATGGCTGGGTGCCTGGATTCAAATACCAATCGGCTGTGGCTGATCTCGATTAAGGCGGCCCTGATATCCCCGGACCCTTCCAAAGGAACAATTTACCGCTGTGGTGTATTTCCAGAACAGTAACACGTCCTCGCACCTTCCTCAGTTATACTTCTGCATTTAGAGCAACCAACTATAGTCCTCGCAATGATCGCAGCATACAGCCTTGTACACATGTCATCGATAGGTGCACTACATATAGGTCGATTACTGAATATAGGGTATAACGTTGAATATCATCACCCAATTACACTCATCGCAGCCATCTCAAGATGATGCACGTTTGGCGGAGCTTCGGCTCCTGGTTCCTGCCCATGGCAACTGCCGTAAGCACCTTGGCTGAGGACATTGGCATCCCCTCTAGGAAGAATGATACGGATATACACGGTGAGGCTCGAAGATATACAGTGATCAGGTCGGGTAATCTTGTCTGACATGGCCTTGCCTACCAACAGTGACAACTGTGAAATATGAGGCTCCAGACCACACATCCACAGCAGTCCTGCGATCTTATACTCCTACAGTACCTTCGGGTGATTTCCCCATCTGTACCGACCCTCGCGGCCCTTTCCGACCATTCTGTCTTCCGGAAGATGGTGCGAACGTGACGGTGGGTGGGACATACTACGTTACATGGGATGCGGACTTCTATCCCCTGAATGCCACGATCACTATTGAGTTGAGATATCCGCACTCGGCAGAAGGAGATTCGGCATATACGTCCGACAAGACAGATAACAGCTACGGATATACCCACATCAATATGCGTCAGGCATGGCTACAGGGAAAGCAGCAAAACCTGCTGACGCTTTATATCATCGAGTTGGACGCTGTATCAGACAAGCGGGCAAGTGCCCGACAGGGTCCAACGGTCACCCTTTCTTCTAAGCCAGTGGATCATCGCATACGTCCCCCACGCCCGCCTTTCAACAAGTTGGGTCTGTACATTGGTCTCCCGGTGAGCCTCAGCGTGGTGATATTGGTTGTTGCCGGTCTTTACTTCGGCATGCGAGAGAGTAGACGGATTGATCTGGGGAGCATCATGGGTCCGGGTTATGGGATTCGAAAACCCAAAATTCAGCGCCTAGGACGCAGTAGGGATGGCGGGTCAGCGAGATACTCGGATGGAATGGGTTCGGAGATTTATGAAGTGGCGCAGTCTGATCGACAGGATGGTCTAGAGCGCAGCCTCAGCTTCGCGTTCAAGCGCGATTCGTCGAAACTGAAGAGCTGGAAGGTGTGAGGCTCGACCAGTGCGGTAAGACTAGTGATGCCAGGATTCAGTGCGCGCTTCCCAGTTTATGATTGCTCTTCGGGAATTGTCTTTATTCGTTTAGTCAGTGGTTCTCGAAGTAGCTAGTTAAAATCTCACTATCCTTCAACAGTACAGTGGAAGCGAAGCTGCAATGTGCCAATGACAGTGTTAGTGGAGTTGGTGGCTAGTGCCGGATCATCCCAACCCGCGTTTTGGCGAGGTCTAGCTACTACTACTACTAGTACACATCGTTCCGTCACGTGGCCTTCCCCGTCGGGTCTCGTCTTTTCCGCCCCCCTTTCACAACGCTGCGTCTCTTCTCATCCATCCCATCGAGTAGAGGCTGAAGACACCCCACCAGACATGGCGGGCATGGATCAATCAAGGGGATTTCGCAGGCGAGAAGAATCCCCCCTTGGTGACTGCCATCCATAACCACGATCTGGCTACCGTCCGCCACCTGTTGGACCAGAAGATCTCTCCAAATGAGCCTTATGACGACCCACCGCTGATTCATGCCATCCAACACAAGGCCCTGGATATCATTCAGCTACTGTATGAGTACCACGTCCAGGGCTTTATGGGTGAGCTCGGCGACACTGAGATCCACATGGCCGCAAGCTTTGGCCATCTTCCGATCCTGGAGTTTATCTGGCAGCAGCGCAAGTCGAGGCTCCAACAGGGCGACTCCGGCCAGAGGGGGAACCTGCATCGTAGTAACCTTGGTGGAGAGACTTCTTTACATTACGCAGTGGCCTCGGGATCCCTGGACTGTGTTCGATTTCTACTGCACGAAGGCGTAGATGTGAACGCCTCCACGGACCATGGCATGACCCCGCTACATTGCGCGGCGGAGAAACCGTGTGCCCGGGAAATGGTTGAGCTCCTTCTGGAGGCGGGGGCCTAGGCAGACGCAGTCACTAGTGAGGGAGAAAGTGCTATCTTTACGGCGATTGCGTCGCATAGTGATGTTATCTCTGTTTTGCTCCGGGTAGGGGCCAGTCTGAGCCTGTGAAATTGGTACAACGAAACCGTCGCCTATCTCGCAGCATATCACGGCCCTCTTTCTCTTCTCCCGGTATTGATGGACGCGGGAGCAGAGATGACTACGTGGAGTACAACCAACTCGACGATTTTACATCGGGCGGCAGAGGCCGGGCATCTAGATACAATCCAGTGGATCCTACAACATACGGGTCTACTAGTCGATGAGGCCAATGACTATGGGCTGGACCTCCCTCCACTTCGCCGTCACCGGAAATCATCCAAGTGCCGTCAAGTTCCTAGTCGAATAAGGTGCCAATGTCTCCGCGGTGACACGGATTCTGAAAAACACATCCGCACTGCATTTAGCTGCCTATTTCTCCGGCGCGGATGTTAAAGTATCCATCGCGGAAGAGACTGCTTTGCTCAGCTATCTTCTTGCGCAAGGGACGATAGATATATCCGCCCCCGCAGATGAGTCTTTATTAATTGGGAGCTTTTACAGCCACCCAGAGAGATGTTTCGGTGTTAGCTGGAGCCAGCGGATCTGGTAAAATACTACTAGAGCGTTTTTACGTGGACTCTGAAAGCAGAGGTCAAGATCAAGATCAAGTCACCCCGCTAGACTGTGCCACCTCAATTAGTAGTATACTGAAAGTACAGCTTCTGCTGGCCGCCGGCGCAGATATCAACACACAGAGTCTGGGGAAGGGCTGGACGGTGCTTCACCGGCAGACTGAACCTGACGCGATGATGCGGTTCTTGATTCAAGGTGGCGCAGATGTGCGGATCAAGGATCATCATGGCCACAATACCGTGCATTATCTGTGCTATTACTACCGCGCGGCGAAGCCGAATACACGACTTGTTAGTGGAGACGGGGGCCTATACGGAGGATTTGGAAGACGACATAGACTGGAGAGTGGTTGCTCCACTCCTGAAGGGTGTAGGACGCTTTAGCGCCATATATTCTAGATAGCTCTGTCTTAAAGCTTGCTTTCTTACTTGCAGCAGCTTTACTCATCACTTCAACATCTCATATACCATCCGATACCATTCAGAAAGACCCCCAAAATGCCCCCTTGATCCTGGAAAGGCTGCATCTTCATTACCATTAGCCTAGACGGCTTCATCGCCCCGATAGTAACATTCTCTAGCTAACTGATCCGTCCCTGTAAACCCCCTAGCTATCTAGATCTACCACCGTCTAGCCCGGATACGCACACCGTTGATAGTATCGCCTAGAATATATAGCAGGTCAACTCTATGACGATAGGCTATAAGACCTATAAGAAGATCGTCTCGCTAGGTCCTCGCAGTACGCCAAATATATCATAGTTATCAGCTACTGCCAGCGGAGCCGCGCACTATAAGAAAGAGGGAGATTCTGATACCATATTTCAGGATGAGGTCAT
The DNA here is from genome assembly GCF_003184845.1 of Aspergillus ibericus CBS 121593. NCBI lineage: Eukaryota > Fungi > Ascomycota > Eurotiomycetes > Eurotiales > Aspergillaceae > Aspergillus > Aspergillus ibericus. The sequence goes on along the minus strand of NW_020292105.1, from coordinate 159,400 downwards.
TGTCACGACACTATGATACTTAACACCACCGCGGGAACAGACTTTGCAGAAATATCTTCTCCTCCCACACTCTCACCTCTTTCTCTTCCTACCACCATGTCTAGGTATGTTCTCCCTGCATCCCATTCCCCATTGATGTCCCATCATACCTATCCTTGTCAGCCCGATCTGAGCATCATAAGCATTGGTTGGTGTTCGAGTTACCACTGGAGATCATCTGGAGATCATCACTTGCCTTGATGATGACCGTCCATTCGGATGGTACTGAAAGGCCTGGAGCAAAGGATAATTCTCTCCTATCCATTATTCCCCTGTCCGAATCTAACCTATGAGTCCCCCAAGGAGTCAGCCGGAGCTGAGCATCAGAAAACAAGGGTATCGTCATTGACCAAAGACCATACGAGTTACCACAAGAATCATCACTTGCCTTAATGATGAGCCGTCTATTCAGATAGTACTGAAAGGCCCGGAGCAAAGAACAATTCTCTCTTATCCATTGTTCCCCTGTCCGAATCTAACATATGAGTCCCCCAAGGAGTCAGCCGGAGCTGAGCATCAGAAAACAAGGGTATCGTCATTGACTAAAGGCCATCTGAGTTACCACAAGAATCATCACTTGCCTTAATGATGAGCGTCTATTCAGATGGTACTGAAAGGCCCGGAACAAAGGATAATTCTCTTTTATCTGGGGTTCCCCTGTCCGAATCTAACCTATGAGTCCCCCAAGGAGTCAGCCGGAGCTGAGCATCAGAAAACAGGGGTATCGTCATTGACTAAAGGCCATCCGAGTTACCACAGGAATCATCACTTGCCTTAATGATGACCATCCATTCAGATAGTACTGAAAGGCCTGAAAAGAGAGAGGGAAGCTGGTGATGATCTATTTATTCTCTCCCCACACTGGATGGTTGTATAACTGCCTCGATGATGATAATCAGGTTGTGCCATCAGTCACACACCTACGGAGAGGTCTCTATGGCATAAGAGACACATGGTGACGCTGGGACTGGCAAGACAACGAGAAGACGAGTTATGAAGAAGATAGAAAGAAAGGAAGAGTCTACGAGGGAGAATCGGGGTGATATACAGCCGCTTTGCGTCCTCTGCGCCTTCCTCTACATGCTCAGTATGGATAGGTAAGAGCCAGGAGTTGTCTAGTGAGGTTTCATTTCTTACGACCGAGGGAGGTAGTTCCTGCCCAGTTTTGACTGTTTAGTAGGAAGTCGCCACGGGTGGTGTTGAATAGATAAATGCAGAACAAGTGCAGAGGCAGCTATGTGGGTACATGTACTTCATCTACCTAGAATGTATGGAAGTTGCTGTGTGGTAGGGTCCGACTGCCTGGAACTTCGCCGCGTAGACGGGACGCTTCTGATATTATTACGAGGAAAGTGTATGTGCTTTGTCCTGGTAATGTCTGGGGTCTGGTAGACGATACTTTTCAAAGCCAGGAAGAATTGGGTGTATATTTTAAAAGGCGTTCGGAGGACATCATCGAATCATATGATCTCCATGCAACTGAGGAGACCTATTTAAAGCAGACTCTCTTCTCTAGTGACGGAGCTTTGATATACCTGAAAAATAAACAAAGGCAAGCAGGATCCAGAAGAAACAATCATGTAGATTATATGATAGTTCAATTACAGTATTAGAGCCTTTTATAAGACATATCTCCATATGAGTGTTGTTGATATATACTCCGAGGAGTACTGTATAAGTCACCGCCAAGAGCAAAGGTGTCCTGGAGAAGATATCGAGTGAGGTAGCCTCTTTCATGAAGTATTATACAATGCGACTAGTAATGTTTTCTAGGGCAGAAATGGGCTTGATAACCTTGACCCTTCAATTGTCAGACCCAATTAACCCGGGATAGTCAACCGGAATTTAGATTAGGAGCTCAATTCCTCCAGACAGGCTCTATAATAGTACCCGGCGGCTACCGACCGATCAGGTTGACCGATGCCCTCAAGGTGAAAACATAAAGCAGATGGGTTGATTTGCGACCTGGGGTCACTCCTGGCCCTGGTTAAGGATCAGGGGTGGAAGAAGGTTGAAGTAGAACAGTAAGAGCGCTTATCCCAAGCACATCTAGAAAGAACACCGGCCAAAAAGAAGAAAAACAAGTAGTAGAGACAGGGGAATTGTATCAATCGTGGACTATGCATCATGTAGTGTACAAACTGAATGCTTGTTAGTGGGATTGGGCAGATGAATATCGGAGACATACATACCGGGTGCAACGCATCAAACGGATTACTGGTGGTGGACGGGTTTGCGCAAACGCGGACTGTAGATGAGGAAGAAGACGATGACGGCAAGGAGGACAACGAGAGTTGGAAGGAACATGAAGGTAAACAGGAACAGACTCAGCCCGAAGGCGGCGTTCTGACCGGGGAAGAAGCGACGGGCCATGAGCTCGAGAGTTGCGGAGAGCATGGGGTATCGAATTGATATCAGAGAGCAGAAGAGCAGGAGAGCTGGCTAGGAGAGGCCAGATCTGTTCGGTGATTGGCGAAGGCGATGATGCGGAGACCAAGTATACTAGGTAGAGTCGGATGGATGCTGGACAAAGGGGAGATGCGCAACGGACCGGGATGAGGATGAAGGGGTTTTGTAGGGAGATGAGGTTGTCGAATGAGACATACAGGAACTGCATACCTATATACCTTACCATTGCTTGATATTAAATTGACCCATCGAAGAGGCCTCGGGATGAAACTGTGAGGCGGTAATTCTGGTAATGGGGATACCTACTTTTCCACTTTGAATCTCCCCGCCAACGAGATGAGTGGTTGGGCCCCCACTGTACCACCAGATGATGCAATTGCAGGCAGCAGTATTCAGGGGGGATACAGACAGATACCAAGTCGGATATCCGGAGTAGACTTACCTGATGTACCAGAGATCGGTCCATGTAGTTGGAGGCTGAGCCTGTCCACTTCTACTCCAACCGTTGGATACGGAGGCGGTGCAGGACAAGCTCTGTCGTGTTAAGCAACGGCATCCGGGAAGTACCGCAACACAGCCACCGTCAGGTTGATGACGGGTGGATATACTCCGTACAACTTCCAAGCATACGACATGCTCGGCAAGAATTATCCACTACCTACCTACCTAGATACCTACCTATTCTCATTTATCTTGTATCATTCTGCCAAGTTCTATTCCTTTCTTAGCATCCATTGAATTATCCAGATATACCAGACATTGAGGAAAACTGACCAATCGGTTCATGCCTGATGTAAGGACGATCACCTCAGCCCTACAAGGCGCGAGGGATGCTAAATTGGCTGGACAGAGTAATCAATGGTTGCCTAGAGGCAATTCCTTATTACCCCACGTGGCCGCCCATGTTTATTCGAACGTGTTTTCAAGATGAACTCGACGTCAGTAACCACGTCGGTAATCAGGCTGGGCTGTCGGATGCACCTATGCGTTGTGAAACTAACAATTAGCAATTTCCTGGGACGGGGGCAGTTCCGCACCTCATAGGATAAGCTTCTCAATGCATCGACTCCTGGTAGGCACGGCATTGGTTTAACAGGGGCCGCATGGAAGTGGGCTCGGCCGCGAGTCTATAATCATAGGGTATGAGTAAGCTGGCACCAATATTAAAAGACAAGATGCCAAAGATCGACAGCGGTTAAGGTATAGCGATCCTGTACCGTATTTGGGTAATGCAAGCCAGCCCATGAAGAGATAAATCAGATTCGGAAGGAGAGATGTCGCTGGAGTTTTTTCATGTTATAGTGGGAACTGAACGTTTATATATTAGATCAATGTAGGTGTATTTCTCACATCCTAAGAGCCCTCAACTGGATGCCTGTGTCTCGGACCTTGCGTGCCAGGCCATCCTACTAATTAACCTGAGAAGCTCTTTCTTGACATGTTCCTCAGAGTCCTTCATTTTCATAGTACATCATTGACAGTAGGAGCCCAGCCCATCAACAACCATATGGGCAGCACTTGCTTAACTCCCGCAATATATTTTGGAAGCTCCTTGTCTAACCTACAATCCACGTGCACTCTTGGACATGATGTCCGCAATAAGAGTATAGGAGAAGAGTCTTTCTTCAGTGAAAGGATGCCCAGTGCACCTGGACTACGGACTGATGGTCGCCTCCGAGAATAGCTACAATGACCCTACGGATTTGGAGGTGCACAATGGGGTTGCAGCTTGTGATTAGGGCTGCTATCGATGATGGCAGTGTGCGTCTACTATCTGAGGTGTCTTCTTCATGTCGGTCCCCTCACGAATCAACCCTACCGTAATGAAGACCTACACTGCTCCGCATCTGACCATAGAAGTCCACCCCATTGTGCGATGTATTTATCCCGACGAGTATCCGCAGAAGCAACGGTCCTGATCTGTATAGTTGGATTGGAGCTTTCCAGATAGTATTGATGTTGATAGATCTGATCCTGCGTATAGCCTAGAAGGATGCAGCTTGCGTCCAGAGCCTCCTGGCAGACTTTATCGGACGTATTATCAAGATAGCTGCACAGGTGAGGTGACTCTGAACCGTAATGCTTGTGTTGATAGGATGCCTCATACAGAACATCGTCCGCAGAGCTCGGCTGTCGCCAACGAGGTTGTGCGGCCTGGATTACGCGTAGATGCTGTAGCATCTTCGCTTGAAGTTCCCTGCGGGACTGTTGCGGCTGGAGGCCGGCCAGTAGGGACTGTATCTCTCAATTTAGTCTTCCAAGCGTATCTTTCACGCCAGTCTTCCGTATAAAGCCACCTCGGTATTGCCTGCCAAAGTTGTACTCGATCACTGCGTTGCTGATAATCACGTCACCCAGAAAGATCTCTTCCTTGGTTGGTGAATATGGGGCACCGCCACAAATACCAACGACCAGTGTTACTTGTATCCTCCTATAGCTGATTTTCAGGCTTGCTGTGACGCTGGCAGTATTCCCTTTGCCCATCCGTGGCATAAGGCATAGAACCATATTATGGGACCCGATCCTCCTATTAAAGTAGGCATTGTTATCCCCTGATTGTTTCTTGTAGAACGCACTCAACCGGTCGTAGGTTTTGTTGAAGAGTGCTTCAACGGCCTCCGCCTCGAGGGGCAGCGTGCAGATGATCGCGATCGCAAACTCGTCCCGGCTGGATGGCCGCATCTAGGCAGGTTGGCTTTAAGAACTCTGATGGTGTCGGGAACAGACTCTATCAGCCTTGGTATTTTGGATAGATTGATAGAGGTTGCTAGAGCAGGGAAGAATAAAATAACATAGGCTCCTTGCCTACCAGCCTCGTGGCCAGTCCCGTGACGCGATTTTGCCAACCAGCTATCCCGATTAGCCGTTGGAAAGAGGGGTAACCCAAGAAATTGTATCCGGCACACGGAGAATATGAATACAATCTACTCCTTGCCTCTGGCGTACGCTTCCTGACGGCCTGTTCTTGATGGTTACAGGGAGCGTAGGCTATGGGAACTACGCAAAAAGTGGAGGTTTTCAAAGAGCCCAGGCTTTGGAAACTATCCATAAAGCGTAGGCCCTCAGGAGAGCGTAGGCTATGGGAACTATGCATAAAGCGTAGGCTTGCATAAAGCCTAGGCCATGGAGCTATGCATAGAGCGTAGGCCTTCAGAAAGCCTAGGTTATGGGAGCCTAACTTCTTCGTTTGCCAATGCCTGTCATTGACTTACGCAGTCTGCTTCGCTTCCGCATACGCTCCCCTAACAGTGTCTGCTCACATTTCCAAGACCAGCATAGGGAATATCCAGGACTATTAAGTTAGTGAAGTCAATTTATTCCCAAGTATTACCGTAACATTCCTGATCTAATTCTGGATTAACTTGCCCATATCAATGGTATCTCGCTTTGAGATTGTTTTCCATTGCAAAGGAAAGAGACGGTCCCTTTTATGTCGACTTTCGAGGAATCCCACCATTTCAGCTAGGTCGTACGTGTACGAAATCATATCCTTTATCTCAAACTTTTCTCTGTTCAAAATGGCAAGGGCAACATCGTTGAATTTCTGGCAGAGCTTGAGGCCATCTGGGAACACGTTCGTAAAAAAGGTGACTACCGCGTGAATAAACGTTTTGTTTATATTTTTATCGTTCCTAGATACCAAAGGTTAGCTCCTCATCATTTGCTCGCTAAAAGGGAGGTGATGCCGTGCATGATAGAGTCTATTTTTGGGCTGCACAACAGCTCAGTACTACAGCCAAGATACTGTGCCAACATGTACCAGCGCCGGCCACAATCAAGGTTCCGCTGTAGCCTTTTCCGCTGACTAGATTGTTGAGATTCATCCCTTGATCAATTGGGGTAGAATGATTCGAGTATAAAGTCTATTGCTGCGGACCGGCAGTCGCGATCTCGCCCGGTCTGTAATGTTCCATGTTTTCCTGTCCGAATGTCTATGACAATGGAGTTAAAGTAATAGAAGAGTCGTATAAGTATGAACCGTCGTCTGATATATCTCGCGTGCCTATTATCATCCAGCTCCAACCAGTCTAATTTGTAGAGGAACTTGGGCATGGATCGGCCGGCACGAACGCATTGATGATCACTCAGCTGGGCCTAAACATCCTGGAGTTGCTATGAGAAGACTTATCAGTCGATGAACTCAAATACGTCGTCCCTAATTATTAGATAGCTTGCGGATATTGCCCGTCTCAGCAACGGTCACTTAAGATTTTCAAGACTATAAAAGGTTAAGAAAGATTCGAATACACCCAGATCGCATGATTTAGCTCTTTCTTCATTCGTCCTAGCTGACGCTACGCTTTCAGACGGGCTACTGAGAATCACCGCTGAAGAAGGATCGCCCGGGCTCTTCATGTTTTCCAATGTCTATATGAAATGACAGTTAGTAAACGATATGGTCCACCGGAACAATCTCCAGTCGATGGAAGAGAACTCACAGCTGCAGAATTTTCCAATAACCGTTGGGATTCTGCCTCGATCTGGGATGATGCTGAAACAGTAACTTCGTTCGCGGGTGGGTTAACGGACGTAGCGGTAGAGGCAATCGCCCGATCACAGTATCCTTCGTTGGCTTCCGCAGCCTCTTCATCCTCTTGTATCCGGTCCCCAAGATTGTCCTTTGTCTTAGCCGGTTCGTCCGAGATCCGTGCTTTACCGTTGGTACCGTCGCCTATTTAATGAAGTTGTTACTTTGGCCAAGCTCCCTAGCCGCGCATCTTTGAGATTTCATTCACCAACCGTGGATGTTCGTATCACTCAAGATCGCTTTGTGCCTTCTTTTCTTCCGAGTGGGCGCGCATAAGCCCTTCACATCCGGTAAAGTCCTCTTTGCGCTATCTAGGAGCCGGTAAGATCCTCGGGTTCCGTGGGACGGAGTAGAAAGTTCTCAGGAGAGAGAGCCGATGATTCGCGAGAAGAACGCTTCATTATCGTTTATTCCAGCCTCCATTAGAGTTTCATGGACAAGAATGCATATTAACCAGAGACCGCGGCTGTAGCTGCAAGCCACCTACTCACCTATACCCGACAGCTCCGTGATAAGTGGATCTATTCGTTCACTCTTCTTAACCCCGAAAAGCGCGAATATCTCGTGGAATATTTTGCTCGTCAAGGTGTGAATCGCGTCCTCTATTGTTCCTGACAGGACAGCCCTACCACGGTACCACCACAGCTGGTTTATAATGGAGCGTCGGGATCTTCCAGGGGTTTCCATGGATACCTTTCAGAGACGGTTACTCCAAGGTGGAAAAAAAAGAAAGCTGAGCCAATGATCATGGACACAGATTCACTATGGGTCTCGACCGCGGAGCGAGGCCCAGGCCCCTAACCCATGAAAGGAATGACGTAGACAGAAGCCCTTTCCTAACGGGCGACTGCTGGACCCGGCTCGCATAGCTCTATGGGATGCCATCCCCGGTAGAAGGACTATGACCAGCGGGCTTTCAATAACCTCTCCATCAGCCAATACGCGTATTTGCCCACGTGAATAATCTAGAGGACAGGACCGGTTCATCGGCGGAGACCGATAAAAGATCCCCGGGAGCGAGAGCTGGATCATGATATTCGGTGACGGTCTAACCACATTAACCACCCCTTGTCCTTCTGAATTCTCCCTCCCTTAGTTAAGAAAACATTAGCAGTTCATGGGTTGGGGGAACCCAAGCACAGAAAGTTGAACAGTCTAGCGTGGAATCCACCGGGCATCATTGAGGAGTGGGGGAGAGGGTTTGTCAAGGCCGTATGGAAGCTGTCGATGGCGGCCAAGGATATCATGGGGCTTTAGGTTAAGCAGCATGAAGCGCTCCAGCATCCTAGGATATTTAAACACCCGTGGGCGACCGCTGAGTTTTGACCGAGGTAGGTCGGCGCCCAAAAATAAATAATTTAACTCTTCAATTCACTTTCAAGCCCGCCTTGGCATTCAGGAAGCCCAGAGTGTGACCAGAAAAGATCTATGGCTGTGGGGTGCTCAAAACTAGCGCGATTGACAATGACTGCCATATGCATGGACAATAGGTCATTATCGGTTGTGGCTTTGTATCACGGGACAGTAGCACTTACGAGTGGAGACCATGCGGAGGTCATCCCGACCTTATTCAATCCGTCCATTATCACAGATCTGAACAAGATATTCCCCAGCCGAACATGGAGGTCGTACAAAAGTATGAGGCCTTCAAAAGGATTGATGGCAAGATGAGATTTGCCTACGTCCAGGTCTTCGCCCAGCGGGATGGCGTATTATATTCGGGGAAGTGGCCAAATCGACTTGATTCACCGACTACGCTCGAAGAACTCCAGGAAGTGAAGCAAATACCGACCGAGGACAGGGGCCCGGAGATGGAGGAAAACTGGTCTCCGGTGTTTGTCAAGACGCCAAGTCTTCTGGCATATGTTGATGGGAACCTCGAAAAGCGAATTGCTCGCGAAGTTGAAACTTGCGAGATTCTCCGGAAGAACCCTCATCCAAATATTGCGACGTACTATGGTTGCAATCAGAGTCACGGTCGAGTATCTGGTTTATGTTTCAAGCGGTATATGTGCACATTGCTTCAGGCGGTCAATCCTCAATGCCTTAACAAGGCCGCTTTCCTCTCGAGTGGGCGCGAGCTTGTGACGGAAAGGATCAAGAGTGGCCTCCAGGGAGTTCTAGCAGCCATTAAACATCTTCACTCGCTTGGACTTGTCCACAATGACATCAATCCGGCCAACATTATGCTTGACGACGAAGGAGGCCTTATTCTCATAGACTTTGACAGCTGTCGGTACATTGGAGAGTCGCTGCACGGCACCGAAACAAAAAGAACCAGACACTGGCATGACCCCAACGTCGACGTCTCAACTGAAAAAAATGACCTTGATGCGTTCAAAGACCTGCAAACTTGGCTGACTGGGTCAACGATTGAGGATTTCATTTTCCCTTGAACGATTGTATATAGGATACCAGTACCACGCAAGTTATCTAGTTCCTTGGCTGTTGCCTTCTTTCTTCCCGTCTTCCCAGCACTAGAAATAATATTTCACCTTTAAACTGCTCTACTCTGCTTCACGTGAAATTGAATCCATGAGGAAGAACCTTTGTCTGGACCTCTTCCTCTTACTTTTCTTCTCGACTTCTCACTTTGGTTTGCCATAACCAATATAACGTGGTATATTAGGAAGGAAATAATACAACAAGAACAGCAGGCAATAAAGAAGAAAGTAAAAGAAAAAAAAATATCATCTTTCAAGAAAGGGTAGACGGGATTATATAGATTGTACAACGGGTATCAAATAGCAGACAACAGGCATAAAAATAGTAAGACATAAGCGCGATACCTAAAATAGACATGTTAAACCGGAAGAAGTAGTGGGATTCCTGCATGGGACAGGTGGTGGCGGGCGGCAGAGCGGCGGTTCAATGGGCGCCGTTTCTGGCGCCCCGCTAACCGGCACAACATATACTGAAAATATGTAATTTTTATGAAAAATAAAGACCTCATCATGGTTAAGATGGAAAAGAGTTGTTCCGTATTTAGCGTTAGACCACGCTGAGCTGTAAGCCCGGATCATCCCACCCAGGCGCGCGCCCACTGCCATTACATAACTTGCAGCCCTCTACCAATACGTCTATACCCTTCATCCTCACCTCCGGGGCATCCCCCCCGTCACGCCTCCCACCTACCCCGTCCGTGGTGATGAATCGCCCACCATGAAGAAATTGCCTAGGAATGACCCGCTGGGGGAGTTCGTATGTCGCTTTCCGAATTGCGATGCTCGCTACCGGCGTAAAGAGCACCTTCGTCGCCATGAAGCCAAACACATCCAGGATCGTACATTCTCCTGTTCCATCTGTGGCCAGGAATTCGGACGAAAGTATACACCGGTTGCACATCTTGCAGGCGCAAGTGCATGTTGTTCTGTCGATAATAACGCGCCTTAGTGATACACTTCGTCGGCATCTCCGAGTGAAGCATCAACTGAATGAGCCTGTTCATCGAGTCCGACGAGCCTGTGCCAATTGCCGGGCCATCAAGGCTCGATGTGAAGGGAAGCCTGTGTGCACGGAGTGTCAACATCGGGGCCTCCGCTGCTCCCTTAGGGAGGGTGAGGACTCTCCGGCGCCCGAGCCCCGAGGGTCAGTAAGCCCGCGGCCTACTGTCTCTAGAGAAGAACAATTCGTCAAGTTGTTCTTCGATCTGTTTCACCCTCACTGGCCGTTCGTCCATCGCGGCACGTTCCGAATGCGCCATGAGATCCCCATGCTCGTCCAGTCGATGGTTGTCCTTGGCTTATGGGCGAGTGGGGAGAGGAGCGCGCGATGTGCGGCCGTCGAGTTGCATGAGCAGCTCAACTCGGCGATCCTGCAGCAAAAGGTTGGATGCCCTGCACTTTCTCCTCACTTGTTAATCCATTCTACAGGAGAAATGGGATGCCTCCAACGACATACAGATACCCCAATCAGGGTCATGGCCTCTACCCATCTACCAGGCTGTCTTATTACATATTATCTTCTCCTTGATATACAAAACCCACGGCTCTCTCGGCCTGGATTTAAAGCCCGCCGGGCTCCGTACTGATACCGAGCTGCTTCTCAAGTCTCTGATTCAAAGCTGCCGCAACCGGGGGATGTTCTCCTATCCGCGCATTCTAAGGCAGTATCAAGAACCTGCTATTGCTCAGTATATTTTGGTTAGTATTGAAGAGGTGAAGCGATTCAACATCGCGTTGTATAAGGTGTGCACAGCGATATATGGCTCTACGGCACTGAATCAGACCGTGGAGGGCGTTTCTATGAACAGTATCCTACTGACGGCCGATGAATTGCAGTTCCCGCCCCCGGAAAATGATGCGTTATGGGAGGCGGCTACCCAAGATGCGTGGGATCGGGCTCTGGTGGATATGAATGTGGATGGGTTGGATGATATTCGGGAAGAGGATTGGATATCGAAGAATTCGCGAGTGTTGCAGGTTGTGGGTAGTATATAGCGTGATGTTAGGTAACATGATCAGATGTATATATTAGATTGAGTAAAGACTTTCTTTAAAGCTTGGTATAGATGTAGGGATCTTTTGCTTAGGGCTCAGGGATTCAATGAAACTAGATAACGAGGATCTGGGAAAATCGGACAATGGGAACAATTATCAGCTAAACACGCAGGCCCAATCCCAGATCACCCAGTCTTTGTAGACTGACTCAACCGCCAAGGTTGCATGATGCTACGAAGAAATAGGCATTACCTACAGTAACGATAGTGACATGAGAAATCCAGAGCCCTTTCAAATTCCAAATACAAACCCCTGACTTGTCGCGACAAATGTCAGCAGATATAAATATATGGTCTCCTTTTTACACCCTTGCTTGGACTTTCTATCTCGCCTAGTTTTATTTAGGTGGCAGGAGAAACGGCAATGATTGGAGAAACAATCCAAGCCATGCCTCAATTGATTCGGTTCCGCTTAGTAATATTGAAGCCCTATCAACCAAGTGACTGGAATCAGATCTAGTATGTCTCAGGGCTAGCCTCGCCTTACAATAGGCAGTGACTTTCTGGGCGGGGGAAATTTGGGGTTAACGAGCCTTGTTGAACCTAACAGCATTAGCTTCATGCTGAGTATCGCCGCAGCTATTTTGATTTCCAGAGCTCTGCCTATTACTCGATGCTATTCTCTTCAAGTCCCAGCATATGCACAACCACAGCTATCCACCCTCAGTCTCAAGGCGCAAGACCTCCACGTTATCTAACGAATTAAAATCGCATATACCATCTTTTGCCAACCCCAACATTAACTTCCCCAGTTGATCTCAAAACAACGATAAATCAACACTGACATTCTGGTCATACTCGAGCATGGCCGTACCAATGTCCCGCACTGATAACTAACATCCACAATATCCACCGTATGTCACCCTACCCTAATGGCAATAAGGGCCCTCAGCAATCAAGTATGCTGAACCAGGATATCGATCAACATATGAACAAACAAGTAGATATGCGCCGAGGTGAAACAAGATCTTGCTTTGCCAGACCACGTTCCTTCAGTGTAGCGGAAGCAAATGGCACAGATCTGAAGAACGATGATAGCGCTGAAGCTGAGAAGGTCCATTGGATGGTTGCTTGGGATTGTGACTGCAGGTAGTGATGGAATGGATGTATGTTTGTAATTGAATGTATTACCAATAGACGATGAGCTTGTTAGGACTTGAACTTAAGGATTGATTGACCGTGGGGTGGAACTATCTCCTTTATATGCTATCTTGGATATTAATAGACATCAGCCTAACCAAGAATGAGATATAGGGCTACGTATGCACTATCTCTATGATCCCTGGTTAGCCCAAGGTCTATTCGCAGCCATGCATATTCCGAGATAACCCGCCTTCTGCTTATCTCTTGGATAATTCTACCGGTCCTTACCGCATGTCTCCAGGAAGAAGGGCCATACCATGTCTACGTACAACAAACCAGGTGAAGGGCAATGTGGTATCGTGCTGCGAAACATACTGATCCGTGGTATAATGTAGCTAGATCATCTGGTTCTTCTTCTCTGTGGCCTCTTCTGTATTTACCTTCCGAAGTCTGTCACATATAGTATCTAGTTGGTCGGATCGAACCGACTAGACACACAGCCCTTATTGATCCACGTCATCTGCCACAATGAAAGCTTGTCGGATTTATCCAGCCAGGCCGCGTCACCAGATAAGCTTCTAATCGGAAAACGCAGTTAATATAGACTAGATGCTCGGAATTCACATGTAGATCAGGAACCTTGCCTAGAATATTAGGTACTTCCCCAGGCTGCTAGCCAATCTTCACTGACCTATTGTGCCAGCACTATCTCCTATTCAATAAATACCCTACTGTGCTCTGTATGGAATTGAATAGCTTAGCTGAAAAGCATCATTCACTTGGGCAAATGACTAATGCTGTACTACTTGACTCACGTGGAAGTACTTTATAAGACAGTGCCGTCTGCCTAACATCCAACATCCAACATCCAACATCCATCAACATCAACGTCAACGCTTCCACCATGGAACCTTATCACTACAAGTCATTCCCATACTGCATGAATCATACCATGACTGTCCAGTCACACAATCCTCCGCCCCCACTACCCAAAAGTGAGCTCCATCGACGCACTCTGCCTACATACGATGTTGAGTTGCCGTCTCCCACCGAATTATGTCTCCAGAACCCACCCCTGTCAGGCTCCGACGGTAGCGACTTCATCTCCATCAAGTTGCTTGGGACACTCCAAGTTGGCGAACACAAGCGATCCCAGATCTATATCGTCCGATGTGTGGACAGCTCCACGTCTTCGGGTCCCCCCAGGGATCAGGACCTGGTCGCCAAATTCTACGACCCCTGGTTTCAAGACCTGAGGGATGATGACCATTTCTCGGGAGCCGATTGTGATTATACGCACGAGTGCGCCGCATACCTGCGTCTCTCCGACCTCCAGGGCACCGTGCTTCCCAAGTTCTTCGGATCCTACACCCTGCGAATCCAGGTTGGGGAACAATGTCGTCTGGTTCGACTCATCTTGCTCGAGCACATCGACGGTCCATCCATGGATAAACTGCAGCCCGAGACCTTCACCACCGAAGAGCGGCAGGAGATTGTCCAACAAATTGTGGATGGGGAGTGCGCGATCTATGACAACATGGTTCGCCACGAAGACATGCACCCACGGAATATGGTACTCACCCGAAGCGGCTCCGGAAGATTGCGAGTTGTGGTCATCGATCTGGGAAAGTCCACTCTCGGACGATCCAGAAACCCTGCCATTCCCGAGCTGGAGAAGGAATATTTTCCGGGCGTGGCGATCAGCCCTCTTCTCAGATGGAACATCCATTACCGTTATCCGGATCAGTATGCAGAATGGATTGACTGGCCATGGCAACCCTGGCTTGAGGCTCAGTACAAGCACACAGAGGACACAATCACCGACGCCCAACGAGAGAAGTGGCCAGTCTATGACTGGCTGCGGAAGGATGATAAGGATGATAATGAGGATGATTCTGAGGATACTTCTTCTCCTGAATGATGGAAGTCGTCGTGGACACCGATGATACGGATGGCCTTACTATTTAGACCCAGTCCCTGAATATCAATACATTGTTCGTTATGAAGTCACTAGTACTACTACCTCTAGGGGAGGCTGTTGTGTGGCCGGGGGAGAATAGTTAAGCCGACCCGAGGGATTCTTTGTAGCAAGCCGCTCGGTCTTCTCCTCCCCTTGTAATATTCAAAGTCAGTCCCGACAAAATGCCTCGCTTTCCCGAGTAAAGATTCTAGAGGGCGAGAAACCATGGCTGCCCCACATGATCGACACCGGACATCATTGGAAGGGGTCATCGTTCCAGAATTGCAACCTTTCCCGCGAGAAGACCATGAACAAAGCCCGGAGGCTGTTCGACCGTATCATCCAGCAGTTTGAGCCTGCGCAGAAGGCCCACAAAGGCTTGAAGCCGGTCACTCTCATTCGATTGATGTAGGAGGCGGTCTCCGAAACGGATAGCTTTCTCGAGCTGTTTTTCTCATTCATCGTAAGCCATTTAGATGGGGATTCGAACGATGCCGCATCCGACTTGGCTTCAATCCTATCCTACTTGGACGGGTTTGCCTCATGGACCCGCGACGATCAGAATACCCTCGGCGAAAGCCTGGTCCGCTTCACCGAGTATCTGGTGGATAATTTCTTCTTGCCGTGTATGCGTCCAGCCGTGCAGGTCTATATCTGACTGGGCATGCACTAATTGTCGATCTCAGTGAAAGCCTTGGCTGCAAAGACTCCCCAGCCGACGCCGGCATCCCTTTCTCGGGCCCCACTGTCGAACAGCGGGATTGGCACTCCGCAACGCCTCTCCACTTTGCGGCGGGACTGTCTCGTGCGTGACCGCCACCGATGTGTGGTCACCCGGAAATTCGATATCCAGGAAGCGGATCGTCGGCTATCCCGAGATGGAACCGACTTCAAAGATGACGATGGCGCGTCTCTGTTGCCCGAGAGCGATGAGATGACCTTTCTAGAAGTAGCCCATATCATCCCGCATTCCCTGATGTCACTCACCAGCATTGACGGGGAACCCCAGCTGGTGCGGACGCTGACCCGAAGCCCATCGTTCCGTTCACTCACTTACCCTCTTTGCTCTCCAGGCCGAGCCCAAGCTGATAGCCCATAAGATCCTCACCATGTTCAATCCCGAGGCCATTCCCCTCATCAGTGGGAGTGACATTGACCGACCCAAGAACGCACTCACCTTGACACAGACGCTGCACATGTTATTTGGTAAATTTGAAATTGGCTTCGAGCATATCGGCCCACACACGTACAAGATCGACTACATCAAACCAGACCGGTTGCTCCGGATTGCCAAGCTGCCGGTCATTCGCACGCTGTATCTCACGCCCAACCGGACGATCGAACCGCCCTCCGTGGAGCTGCTGCAGATCCATCATGCCATCGCCCGGATTCTTCATCTGAGCGGTGCGGGGGAGTACATCGACCGATTCCTTCGGGACATGGAAGAAATGGAAGCCGGACCGGTGGACGCGAACGGATCCAGCCGGATTGATGATTATGTGCGGTTTAAACTCTGGGATCAGTTTGAGATGTCCGTGTGTTAGCGTCTATACCCTACTATCGAAGATACCTGATTGGTAATATAAGAATAGCATTCTTAGAGTTGTCACTTGATCGCTGCAGAATACCACTGGTTCAGTCTCTCAAGAATAGATTGGTGAGATATAGTCCTGCTACGGTCTGCTACTGTCCACAGGGGCAGGCTACGTACATCCTTTAGATAGCCTTACACCGTAAAAACGATTCTACTTCCATACATATCACATTGCACTGGCAATAACAGAACCACAACCCTCCCCCTCCCCCCTCGTAACCGTCTCCCTTATCTCCCACCCCAAATGCGGAATCTCGAGATCCATCTGCACCCTCAACCCCTTCGTCATCCTCGCAATCGTGGTATAAATCCCGAGGACAATAAAACACTCCACGACCTCATCATCCGTCATGACCCGTTTGGCCCACCGTATCGTCTCCTCCTCATTATCATACGTCCATGGCAATCAACTCCTTCGACGGGAGCCCTTTGCGCAACGCTTCAATCTTTTCCTCGCCGAGTCCGTTGATTCGGGAGATAGGCTCGTTGATGCTGAAGAGGTAGGTTGCGTTGATGAGGCCCGTCATGCCATGCGCTCGTATTCTGCAGGTGTCAAAGGATGTTCACGCGCGGTCTATCATTGCGGCAACGCTAATGCAGCTACCGGCGGGAGAGCTCAGCGGTATGTATTGTGATTGGCATACCCTCTTTCATACGGTAGATCTTGACTATAAAATGTATAAGATAGACATATTCCACTCCCCTATCTCATCATCATCATCTCATACTCCACTCTATCAGCATCATGACCGACCCCTACCGCCTCAACCGCGACGTGATCGCCTCCACCCGACTAAACCTGCAACACTACATCTACTGCATCCGTCCATCACTCTCGACACCACCAAGAACATTTCCATCGCCGACGTCGGCACCGGCACTGGGTATTAAACCCCCCCACCCCCAACCAAACTAACCCAAATATATGAACAGAATATGGCTCCTCGACCTCCACCGCCTCTACCCCACCGCAACCCTACACGGCTTCGACATCACCAGTAACCCTACACCATCTGAACATCCTCCACGAGATCCCCGAAAAATACGTCGGAGGAATTAATGAAGCGGATTGATACCCGCTTTCGAGCGAATACACCTGTGTAACCAACCCTTTCCTTCCCCCCTAGTACCCATCACTACCAATATACTCATACTCATAATGAGATAGCTGGTCCGTGCATCTAACAAGCACCCTCACCGAAGAAGGCCTCCAGCACGTCCTAAAAGACGAATCCACCCCCGACGCGTACGTATTGATTCTCGACCAGGGGAATTACCTCGGCTTGTTCGGCGAACGGATTAGTAAGGTATCTGGGGAGGAGAATGCGGTGTTACGGGAGTTGTTGGGGAGGGCGGTGGGGGAGCGTGGCGTGGCGGGTGAGGAGGTTTGTGGTTGTGGGGAGGAAGTGATACCATACCTCCTTACCTTGTCTTATTTTATTTTATTATGAGGTGGGGGTTGGGGGGGGGTTTATGGGAGGGGGGTGGAGGGGTATAGTTGAGAGAATGAATGAATGAAGATGTGAGATTCCATACATGCACTTTTGGTTTGAGGAGAAGGTAGTCTGGTGATTTACTTCAGTACTTATTACTACTAGGGACTGGGAACTTTAACGGCGAGTATATCTGCACTCTTCTGGAGAGATGGATGTCCTCTCGCGTGTCCCTGAACAGTCAAGTAATGCTCGTTGTGAAGTACTACTACCTGTGAGTTCATTTGAGAGGTTGATATTTCTGCAACCCTGGAATTGATCAGAAAAAATAACCGAATTATTAGAAGAAGACGAAGGACCTCATTGAGAAGAGTATCATATAAGATAAAAAAGGATGGCTACCGTAGTATTCTCAGTAGACAATCTCAGCTTAATAGAGTAAATCAAATAATGTATTGAAACATAATCTACATCGAAACCTAAAACAATGAATAACCTACCGACTAATGCCAGACCAACGAACCATCTATTATGTACTCACCACGGAGACCATGACCCCTAACATAGCCACAATGGTGTTGATGGATTTCTCCAGCAGGAGAGGGACCACCTGCTCCAGGACCACGCTTTTGGCGCGCAAGAGACCGGCGAGCTGGTTGACCGTGATGGCCATGCCGGCATAGGTGATACTGTTGCCGGAGGCATCTTCCACGGCCGTTCTCGAGGGATAGGAGCAGGCGATTCGATGGACCGCGGAATGTCCAAGTTCGTCTGCAGCAGTCGACTCGACCGGGTCCACCTCTTCCACCGGTCCATCAACAACCTTATTCCACAATCCACTAACCCTCCCGGTCGACGGCACCAAGCTCAACTGCCCAACCTGGGTCAGCGGCTCCTCGGAAGCCTTCTGCAAAACATCTGCAACAGAATCAACCAGCATCTGCGCATACGCCAGCTCCAGCGTCGACGACAGCGTAATCCGATCCAAACGATCATGACTCAGCTCCAGCTTGATATAATCATGCGTGCCGTAGTTCTTCTCGGGCAATACCCTCCATCCTCCCGCCGGAGTCGCCATCGGCACCTTGATCAGAAAGTTGACCGTCGTATCAAACAGATCTTTTGGCTGACGGCTGACTTTGAGGATCTTGCGGAGACCATACGGTGCATGTCGGGCCACATCCCACACCCTGGACTGGACGGTTGCCCAGTGCGCCTCGAATGAGCGGGTCTTGTCGACCGTGACTCGCAGAGGAGCGATCATCAGTGTTGGGCCGCTCATTTGTAGAATGCCGGGGATAGGGGCCTCACGGCCAGAGAGCGTCACGCCCCTGACGACGTCGGAGGAGGTGGTGGTAAGAGAGAGGACCACGGACCAGGAAGCATATAGGAGCATGCTTGGGGTGACCTTGAGGGTGGATGCCGTGCCTTTCAAATCAATATTCAAGGTAGCAGCCACCATCGAGGTATCCCTTCCAGAACGTCTGCATGGCGCCCTCGTCGTGCTGCTGCAGGTACTCCGCGTAGCGACTGAACACGGGCCGCGGGACGGGCGACGTGCCTCGTAGAAGAGACGTGAGATCTTCTGGGAGGTCTCCCAGGGGATGTCGGCAGACTTTGGAACGACCTGCAGGAAGGAGATTCCATCCGGGACAAAGGTCGAGCGGAGGAATATCTCGGATTTCATCAACGACCGCAATGCATGCTTGACGGCGTCAGCACTGTGTATTCACTCAGCAGATCCCTCACCTTATACTCCCACAAACTCCGCCTGCACATCCTCAACAACAAACTCCTTCCGAGTCACCGGTGCCTCCGGATCCAAAATCACATACGCCGCACCAGTCCGGTGCGTGCCCGGACCGCAGCCTTGCCGGATTCATGCAATAATTGCCGTTTTCCGCGGAGGAGGTAATCTCCTCCGACACAGACAACACACACAAGAGGAAAATTCGCACCCTCCAGACCCTTCCCCATCCCATCAGCTCCGAAAAAACGACCGATCTCGGCCCGCGACGGTGGATGCTCGGGGCTTTTGAGGGCTTGGTATGTGGGCGGGGCGATGGAGATGGGAGTTGCGTTGGGGGATGGATTGATGGTCTCATCTAGTAGTTGGTGACCCTGACCGGGATATGATGGATGTAGTTCTAGGAGACAAGCTGAGGGTACAGCGGCTGCAGAGTGATCATCAAGATTCGTCACATGAATTCCATGCATATCTCTAACCCAAGCATCCGTTTTGCACGAGATGCACCCGTCTAAGTACATTGTAGCCAAATGCATCTACTGCCAACAACCGACGTATCTAAACCCCACCCGCACCACCAGCAATGAACAGCTTCTCGCGCTTCAGAAAGAGACTCAACCCCACCACCAACGCACCCGCCACCATGGCCAAAATATACGAATTGTTCAGCGCCGTCACAATCGCCTCCAACACCTCCTGCTTGACCGCCGGGGTGAGATTCTCAAAAAGCTGCGAGCCGGTTCCCGTGATGGTCTGCTCCACCTCTGCAGATGAAATATCCGGCAGAATGGCCTGGACGCCCTCGATACTCTGGTTGAGAAAGACAGCATTAGCGATGGCCAGGGCAATCGTGCAGCCCGAGATCTGGGCACAGGTGATGAATCCCACGGCCGACGGCGCCATGCGAGGTTCGGCGACTGCCTGCGCGATCGAGAAGGATGCCTGTGAGAAGAGACCAACGCCAAAGCCAATCAGCACCGTGTAACCGTAGATGCTGGCAATGGAGCTCGTCGCCGTGACGGTGTACATTAGGGCGCTGCCGATGAGACACAGAATACCGCCCGCCAGGAACCACGGCATGTACAGACCGTGGGCCGAGAGAATGGCGCCGTTACCAATCACAGCCACGATCATCAGGATGATGAATGGGAGGAGACGCACGCCGGATTCCAGGGCTGAGTCGCCCCGAGTGAACTGGAAGTAGAGCGGGCACATGTAGACGGGGAGGAAGATGAGGGTGCCACCCGCGGCGGTCATGGCGAACAGGATCAGGATGGTGCGACTACGCAGGAACTCCACGGGGAAGAGACGGCGTTCCTTGGTGGTGAGGAATGGAATGCCCTGCTGGATGCCTAGCAGGGTGAAGAGCACGCCTGAACAGCAGAAGAGACCGATGATCTGGCCCGAGTTCCAGGGGTAAGTGGCACCGCCAAAGGAGATGGCCATGACTCCCGAGATGAAGGCGCCAATGGTCAGCACCGCCCCCAGGTAGTCGATCTCACGCGCGCGATCACCGATACGGACGCCCGGACGAGGATCCTTGTTGGGAAGCATGAAGATGTAGACCGGGGCGCAGACCGCACCGATGCACAGGTTGATGTAGAACGACCACCGCCAGCCGGCCGACGAGTCGGTGAAAGCACCCCCAATGATGGGCCCCAAGACCGTGCCGACACCCCAGGTGAAGCCAGCGCCGCCGATGTACGTCGGACGCTCCTGAATCGTAGTGGTGACGGCCAGCATGGTCATCAATCCAACATACATGCCGGCTCCCGAAAAGCCACAGATGGCACGGCCGACGATGAAAGCATTCATAGTAGGTGCCGAGCCACAGACAGCGGAGCCCACTTCAAAGATCAAAATACACAGAATATAGGTCCATTTGGCGTTAAAATTGGCAAAGATCTGTCCCCAGACCAGATTCGTCGACGCCGCCCCAATGAGAAAGGCCACACTGATCCAGGACAACTTGGACACGGAATCAAAGTCCTCCACAATGGTCGGTTGAATATTGGCGACAATGGTGTTATCCAGCGCAAAAAGAAACTGGGAACTGTAGATGGCCACGACGACAATGACCCATTTCCAGCCCGCAATCTCGCGCGGAGCGCCTTCCTCCGCCTTGGGGCTGGGCTGGTCCTCGGAATCCAGGTTGGAGGCAGCGGACTTTTCTGAGAGCTGGCCCTCTTCCTTGTCGTAGGTTGAGTTCATCAGGGTAGCCTCTCTGCTATCGGTGGAAGTCATAGTGAGGGGGGGAGGGAGGAATAGGCAAGACGATCGCCCACGAACGACGGCGAAAAGTGAAGATGAACCCGACTTATCTCTTCTCTCAGACATCATGAAAAACAGCAGCCTCGGGCATATAAGAAGTAAGAACGGGCCTGGATGAGCAAACACCGGAGTCTCCCACCGAGGATGTCATCCATTAGGGCCGGAGGATCCCACTGCGGCCCCTCGACTAGGGCTGGCGGGCTCTCCCACTCTCCCTCTCCCACGCTCCCACTCTCTCCCAGGAATTCCCTCGTAAGCGGTGGTTTGTCACCCGCTGAAGAATACTTCCGGTCGCTGGCGCCCCGATCATCCTGGGGCGGGTTAGCTCTACCGCCGGCGCCCACCCGACACGATCATTGCCAAGGGAAGGAAGACTGGTGGGATGCTCACCTCATCACTCGAATGTTCCAGTCGCTAGAATGCATAGAGTCGCTCGCTTTGGGGTAGTGATTGTTAAGCACGCGACAACGAAATCCCGCAAAGTAGCAGCGAGAAGAACGACTGCTGAAGGGGTGGAGTGAAGCTATATACAGGCAGTAGAGATATTGGCTAGCTGCGTCTGCGCATGCCAACTAAATGACCCGGCTATGATGCGCTGCATTCCTTGGAGGGCTAGATCGTAATAGCCATCTTTGGCGCGCAGCTCAGTCAAGCGCATCCGAAGTTCACCTCTGGAGAGCGAGGTCGAGAGAAGGTCGCGCTCGCTGAGCGCCAGGCTGGCATAGTACGCGGGTTTGACTCGCCGGAGAAGCGACAAGAGCCAACCTCGTCTCTGTCGATCCCGGGTGTGATAAAAGGGATACTGGACATAGAAAGCCCGATCCAGGTAGTGCATCAGCAACTCATCCTCAGTCCTTCCTCCCATGGTTGGGTCGGAGGGGCTCGTTGACCATGTGGCTGGTCCGCAGGTGGCAACAGTCGCTAGCAAATGCGTGTCGGACGTTGGTTTACGGTTGATCAAATCGGTAGTCCAAGGAGCCTCTTTCTGGTAGTGGGGACCATCCAGAGATGCGCTCCACATCAGATCATCCAGGTCCGGCAGGGCGCTTTTACTCGTCAGCCCCAAATCCTCCGACGCCATGCCCCATACAATCCCGGGCTCGTGCAGCTCAGGCAGGCTCGGGGTTAACAGCAGCCCTTCTACAGACGATGCGGGTGAGAATGAACTCGGCACCCATTCCATGCTCTTAGAGAACAGCGATGACGTGGCATAGTCCTCCTCCAGAAAGATTGAGAGGCCTGCGGTGGTGGGGATGGATTGAGGTTGGAGTGGGGACGGAGCACTGCATGCCAGGGAATTCAAAGTAGCTAGATCGCTGTCTCGAGGGAGATCGTGGCACTCGTCCTTGAGCGACATGCACGACGGGATAGGCTGTATGCAATCATCTTAGTGCGGGCGCTCAAGACGTCCACATACTTGGGTCCTTACCAGGATTGTGAGACGGCGAGAGTGTCGACAGGAGCAACTTCTGCCTTCTCTTTCTTGACCGGGCTTGACTGACCATATGCCGGAATTTCGAAGCCTGTTCGTTTTGCATGGCCCCATTGTCCATCCAGAACGGCCTCGGGCCGTATCCATGACACTCCAGGTCCAGGGAGATGCACCTGGTGCATGCGGGGCGGTTCTCATCGCATTTCTTCCGACGAACACGGCATGTCCAGCAGCCATTGAGGCTTCGTGCAGCTGAAGAGCAGGCATTAGAGTCAGTTGAGAGGACGGGGGATGGGGGCTGGGGCTGAGGGCTGGGAAAGAAAACATTGCGGCTTACGGATCTTAGTAGTTGCAGCCATGCGGTGCAATCCTCCGAGTAACATGCAAGCAACCTTAAGGGCTTAGTCCCGCATTGCAGACCTCTTTTTCTTCATGCATGGGATCTGGTGCAGGAGACCCCAGCGGTTGGATGATAGATAACGGGGTACATAGGCAACTTGTTTCAGGGAATATTCGCGAAGCTTTTCCTCGTATGCTTCAGAAATCCTCTGAGGTTCGAAGATCCAAGCGTGCAGGCAAAGCAGCAAATACCCGAGAGGCCACGAGGCCAACCAAGCGATGGGATCATACCGAGAGGGACGAAATCCTCACCACCGGGACCTGGAACGGCGCTGGTAGGCCAAGGCCTCTTAGGAGGCGTGGGAGCGCCCGGAGACTTGGGTCAAATGCCATCCCATCAGTTGATTTGCTGTCAGCATAGCCGTCCGGCGTCGGGTCCAAGCGGCGTCTTCTTCAGTCGAATACGGACTGGGTGGGAGTTTTCGATCTGAGGTCAGCTTGACAGCAAGACCAGTCTCCTAACACGGTAGTACTTTGTAATAAATTCGTACTTGGTGGGACCGTCCGTCTGGGCGTTTCACCTGAAGTCAGCGTCACGGTGGGAGTCTCCGGCCGATCCTCTGGCCACTGAGCAGTGGGAGCCTCCGGTCGATCAGTAAACGGCTTACGCAGGGCATCCGGAGCATCTAGAATTTGTTATTCAGCCAGGTGGAAGAATAAGTAATCCTTACTTATCAGATGGTGTCATCTAACAGTAAGCAGTGAGTGGGAGGCGTGGTGGGTTACCGCGGAGAGGCGGGAGGGTCCGGGGTCCCGGGCCTACCCGCTTACTCCGGTTGACCCCGGTAATTTTGTTAGTATGGTGGAGTGGTGCAGGGGGTTGAATCCTTCTAGTGGTGAGTCTCCTAGCTAACACCGCCTGCCTAATATAGCTAGCCACCGCGTTGAAGTTGAAACTCATGAATCACGAAAATAATAATGTATTTTACTGATTTTTAGTATTTTAAAGATGCCTTCTACTCCTGACCCTACCTCTCCTGAATCTACCTCTTTGAAAATGAATTCAAAACGCCTAATACGTGATGATTGTATCTATATTCTTATTCTTTGTAATACTAGATTTACCTATTAATAAATAGTTAATTAGTTACAGATTAGTTATTACTAAGTTTAATATACGTGTTAAAATCAATAAATTATACCTCGTAAAGTAAAAGGCAATGCATCGAAGTTCTTGGATAAAGAAGTTAATCATATTATATAATAGATATCAAGTTTAAAGCGTACGCGTTAGCTGCCATATTATCGTGTTATTAAAGAACTTGAACTTCCTGTTGGAGTAACAGCTTTAATATATTTTTTAAAAAAGAGAGGTTATATACGCTGTAAAGTATTTTGAAAGTTACTTCTTACTCTAGTAAATAAATAAGCAAGGTTAGCCTGGACTTTTAAACACCTATACTGGATCTGAGATTAGTGGAATTGAATACTTTAGACTGATGAGACCTGGGTAATTTCAGGCTTTTATAAACGGATATACATGATTCACAAGGCTAGTGAGGAGTTTAATAAGATTTGTCTCTGTACAAATCCACCACGTAAATATGGTTGGATGTTTTGGGCATCTTTCTATAGTAATTCTAAAGGGCCGTGCCTCTTTTAGAAGAAAGAATAGGATACTATTAATATTAAAGGTTATATCAACTGTATTGTTTCTATTATTGATAGTTACATACGCTTGGTTGAACGCAACGAACATTAATAACTTCAGTTAATGTAAGATAATGCTCCTAGTTATGTAAGTAGAGCTACTATTCAAGAATTTAATAAGTGTGGAATTTTTCCAATACTTTGGCCAGCATTCTCACCAGATCTCAACCTAATTGAGGCCGTTTGGAACTGGATCAAAGACTAGATTGAGTATTATTTCCTCCAGGATAAGTAGTTGTTATATAATCAACTATATAAGGTTGTACGGGCTGCGTGGGATACTTTACTAAAGGTATTCTTGGATAATTTAATTGATAGTATGCCTGCAAGATGTTAGGTAGTGGTTGATACGGAAGGTGGCCATACAAAATATTAATAATCATGTTTATAAACAGTAAAATTAGAAGGATTTAACCCCCTGCACCGCTCCACCATACTAACAAAATTACCGGGGTCAACCGGAGTAATCACTTCCTTTCTCTACGGTTCAAAGACACTCAATCCTGCAGGAGTGTAGGGCGAGGGGTTTGACGGTTGGCTTTGTTCGAACCTCAATTCGTCCCGAAGAGTCGGAACGATACTGCGGTCATGCTCGAGGGAGATGAGCATAACCTCTCGTCTGAATCATTTATTATTGCAGATGCATAGCTAGGATGCTGGCCTGACTAGGCACCGTCCCGAACAACCGAAGGAATCCTTTTCACCCGCACCGGTCATCGAAGAGTTGCCGACCGAGTGGGTGGACATGTCAGTGTTGTTATCTGATCTGAATTGAGGAATGCAATTTCCAATACCAGAGGCAATGGAAGTGGAGTGGGTCACAGAATCAATGTGAAGAAAGCCGCTTTGGGCAGTGGGTGCCGCGGCCCTAGTGCTGTCTCAGAACTAGATTGCTCTCTTGCACCAATCCAAGGCCACGACAATCCATTTTGAGTTCAGGCACTTCCGGGTACAGTCAGTACTTTGAGAAGACTATCGAAGCTCCAATGGGCTCGAACGCAAATTAAAGTGGATTGCAAGCTTCGTACGAATGAGCTCGTCATCAAGGCTTGCTCTGTTGAATGCACGAAGGATACTTCGGTCGACATGGAAAGAGGAATGGATTGGTCCGCCAGTCCATGATATAGACGTCGCACCAAACATGCCGGGTCCATTCTCAATCTCCTATAGCTAAAGAAGCAGTTATTTTCAGATCACCGTTTTCAATAGGCTAGGTCTAAATCTTGCACATGTCAATGAAATCAAACATTACCTAGGATTTCAAAAGCTCCCCCTTCAAGCTGATATATGGTGCCTAGTTGGCCCACTGAACTGAAATGGCAGAGATAAATGTCTTAATTCGGGTTTGTTGGTTCCTCTCGACGGTGCAATATGCTGATTGTTCCATAGTCACCCGAGACATTCACACTTCGAAACCTTCGTTTGCAGACACTAGCTTTTGACACACTAGTTAAATGCTTTCATGATCCCATGGTCTCTATATTGCGATTAAGGACCCCGCCCTCAATTTTGTGTGTTCAAGCCAGGACTCTGTCCAAAACGCATCTAACATCCCCAATGTGTAGGTGTCCAGGGTCTTGACCCTTCTATCGTGACTACATGTTTCGTTGTTGTTTCAACATCTCACCAAGCATCTATAGCCCCCTAATTTCGACTAATAAACGTTGCTTTCCCATCTGCCTGGTCCCTCTGTTAATCCCCAGGTTAGCCGAGCTCATGGAAGCAATAGTGGGCAGGCCGTTATTACTGGGACTTTACCTACCCATCAAGGTCTCAAGCAGCACAATGACCAGCTGACCCCTGCGACTACGACCTCGAGTCTAGGCATCCGTCACGAACATGCGGATGTCCTCATATACAATTCCAAACAATACCTATAGTTACCTATATCGCCATATCTGTTAGTAGGCCAGGGCTTGGTATTCATGACTTGGAATTGCAGAACCCTGTTATGCACTATAGCTAGGATACCGCCTGCTAGGCAACTCTGCAATGCCGTCTCATCCCGTCCGTAGCGTACTGCCAGCCCTCTGCCTATTCAAGTAGAGGTCTCTTTAGACTTCTGTCTTTCCTGCCTGTCGTTATGGACCTTACCCTCACGCTTTCACATTATGGGATTTGTTAGAAAGAGTTCGGCTTGTTATTTTCCTAGAAACTACAATTAACAGACAGCACTAGACACCTATATGATTTCCCACAGTAAAGTATAATAGTGAGTAAGGTAGTGATAGGACACTACTCATATTTATCTTTGCTATGTGAGTTTACTTTCTTCATTTAATACTATACTTTCTTCCTATTGTTGGTGTCATTGGTTTGCACATCACTAGACTTTGATTTCCGCGATCTAAAAGTTCCGGGGTACCCATGTCATTGGACCGAGATAGGGATGTTACCTTTCAAAAGAGTGAATAGTCAGGAGCCATGCCTAAAGCCCTTTTATTCCAGAATTTAGTTCGTCATGCAATATGGACTAGTCATGCATATATATTACTTGTCAGCACTCTATAAACCAATGCCGGATATTGCAACAGCAAGGCCTGGGATCGTTCTGTTCCAAAGCGTACTATATTATTGGCTCTAACTCCACATTTGATTAACTGAAGATCATATGCCGCCCGGTCTAGTAAACGATGATTATCGCTGACTGGGCCAGGTACAACTGCCGAGTACTAGATAGAGATGGCATCAGCCCGATACATCTGGCAACCCGGATAAGGAATGGGTGGTCTAGACCATACCAAAAGTGGACTAATGCAAACAGCGCCGGTGCAGGGCCGATCTGCAGTAAGTTTCCTAATTGGGCGATAGTGCATGAGGTAATCAGGCCGGCCAACGAAAGGCCAGGAAATAAAAATCAAGGGCGGTATCGGCGGCCTGTGACGTACCTGATGTGACTCAAGTCACAGGAACCACCTGAGGCAAACAGGACCCCCTCCCCTACCCCAAGAGGGGCCTACTTTAGTCATGGCTATAATTCAGGTTACGAAGTCGTCTAGATATGGTTGCCAGGTTGCTTGGAGACCAGTAGCTGGAATTCACCAATCGTAAGGGTTCCCAGGACTTTGGTGGAAGGGCGATTATCAATCGTTGCCATCTCGACGCGGCGATGGAGACGCTATCTCGGGGAAGCCCCCTGCCGATGTCGGGTCCAGCTAACCCAGTCTTGTCTAGCAGAGGCCAACCCTAGAGGCAAACCCTCACTACTTGAAAGGAAAAGCCCTGCGGAACAGTGATAGGACGCTTAAACGAAGATCGACCACCTGTACCAATAATGATACTGTCGGGCTGCTGGCCTGCCCTCCAGTGGCAAATCCACGTAGCCGCCGTAGCAGCCTCCAGACTCCCCGTAGCCCAGTTAGGGACTGTGACGGACTTCGATAAGGGAACGGTCTACTCCGTACAGCGCATTGGCTGAGCCCATCGGGGACTGGGGAAAGATCCTCACGCTGAGCAATTGGGGCTTGCCGGATGCGCAGTGAACGGTCCAGGTTCCCCACAGAGCCGACCAAAAAAGAAGACGAGCCCGGCGGTGGCCGAGTGAAAATTTCGTTCGTTGCCGCAGCGAGGGACCGGCCGACGGAGAAAGAGTAAGAGTCAGAGTCATCATCGGCGAATCAGGACTAGACCGCCCGCCTTTTCATCCCCACCCACTTTTCTTTCTCCTTGGACCTACCTATGACTCCTCCCTGCATTTCCTCGACGACATCTTTCCATATAAATCGAACGTGACTCAGTCCTGGTCATTGCTGTTAGTCTTCCTCATATATCTGCTCTTTTCCTGATTTTTCCTGCTTCCTTCCCTGCTCTAACCGTCACTCGCAGCAGCCTTCTACTATACCGATCTATCTACTTACTACCCCACCATCAATTCCATTACAATGTGCCCCGGTGCCGACCACGAGCCCAATGGGCAGGCCGCCAATGGCGCCAATGCCAACGGTATGACTGCATCTTGCAACCGGATGAAGCGCCAGTGCCCGTACTGACTGATCCCTCAAGGTGAACACCCCGGCTTCACTGCCGTTGAGACTCGCCAGAACCCCCACCCTTCCGCCTCCCGCAACCCCTACGGCCACAACGTCGGTGTTACCGACTTCCTGAGCAATGTCTCCCGCTTCCAGATCATCGAGAGTACCCTGCGTGAGGGTGAGCAGTTCGCCAACGCTTTCTTCGACACCGAGAAGAAGATCGAAATCGCCAAGGCTCTGGACGACTTCGGTGTTGACTACGTGAGTCATGCCCGGGGATGATGTCGGGCGATCGAAAAGAGCGTGCACTGACCACCAGCTTAGATCGAGCTTACCAGCCCTTGCGCCTCGGAGCAGTCGAGAAAGGACTGCGAGGCTATCTGCAAGCTTGGCCTCAAGGCTAAGGTATGTTGAAATCGCTGCAGCGAGTCGCCTATACTAGATCCTGACTGTTGAATTAGATCCTCACCCACATCCGTTGCCACATGGACGATGCCAGAATCGCCGTCGAGACCGGTGTCGATGGAGTGTAAGTGATATATTACCCTGTATAACTCATTCGACCGCTAACGCCGTGCAAGTGATGTCGTCATTGGAACCTCTTCTTACCTCCGTGAGCACTCCCACGGTAAGGACATGACCTACATCAAGAACACCGCCATCGAAGTCATCGAATTCGTCAAGTCCAAGGGCATTGAGATCCGTTTCTCCAGCGAGGATTCCTTCCGCTCTGACCTCGTCGATCTCCTGTCCATCTACTCCGCCGTCGACAAGGTTGGTGTCAACCGTGTCGGTATCGCCGATACCGTCGGCTGCGCTTCTCCCCGCCAGGTTTACGAGCTCGTCCGTGTCCTGAGGGGTGTCGTCGGATGTGACATTGAGACTCACTTCCACAACGACACTGGTTGTGCCATTGCCAACGCCTACTGTGCCCTGGAGGCCGGTGCCACCCACGTCGATACCTCCGTCCTGGGTATCGGTGAGCGTAACGGTATCACTCCCCTGGGTGGTCTCATGGCCCGCATGATGGTTGCCGACCCCGAATACGTCAAGAGCAAGTACAAGCTCGAGAAGCTCAAGGACATCGAGGACCTCGTTGCCGAGGCCGTTGAGGTTAACATTCCCTTCAACAACTACATCACCGGTTTCTGCGCCTTCACCCACAAGGCCGGTATCCACGCCAAGGCCATCCTCAACAACCCCAGCACCTACGAGATCATCAACCCTGCCGACTTCGGCATGTCGAGATACGTCCACTTCGCCTCTCGTCTGACCGGCTGGAACGCGATCAAGTCGCGTGCCCAGCAGCTCAACATCACCATGACGGATGACCAGTACAAGGAGTGCACTGCCAAGATCAAGGCTCTTGCTGACATCCGCCCCATCGCCGTTGATGATGCTGACAGCATCATCCGTGCCTACTACCGCAACCTCAAGCTGGGTGAGAACAAGCCCCTCCTTGACCTCACGGCCGACGAGCAGGCTCAGTTCGCTGCCAAGGAGAAGGAGCTGGCTGCCCAGGGTGCTCTCTAAGCAAGCTTCAGCCTGCTGTCGCCTTGGTTTCTTTCTAATTTGCATATATTCCGATTGGGATAGACCGTCTATATCGTTTTTAGAGCTTTGATCATACCTTTTAGCGGCTCCCTTGGTGGAAGACGTTCGTGTTTGCGTGTTTGTTTTATGAATGGATGTTTATGTGTCTCAGGATGGTTTGTTCGGTTTCCACGGGGTTTTCAAAAGTTTTTCATTGTCTCTGATGGAAAAAAAGAGGGAGGTCGGTGTTAGGAAGCCCTTGGTCCGCTTGGTGGACCCTGTACATACGCAGCTATATTTCCTACAATATACAGGATACAAATTATCGTGGGGCCAGACAGTAGTAGGTCATGGGATAATCCCGTAGGATTTGAGCAGGTGCGCATGTGGGAACCGAGGCAGCCGGCCGCGGTTGGCTCTTATCGCGCCGGCTCGGTTTCCTGCATCATCCGACCGGCGACCTTCACTTCCCCAGTTCCCCCATTCCTGGAGGTCGTCGCGCCCTTCCCCGACCCCGCGACTTCTTGTACATTCATACTGTTATTATGGCATCGTCTTTACTCCCTGCCGCCCTGCAGAATAAACTACTGGGCTACAGCCGGGCTCCCGGCACCCAGCTGGTGACTTTACCCTTGGACCTGTAAGTGCTCGAGCAGCATTCCATCGCCCCGCGCCCCAGCGGAGACCCTCTGGTCGGGCATTTCTTTCGAACTCTACGCTAACTTGTCGATCACCTGGAAACAGTCTTCGGAATATTGTGTTTATCCTGTTTATCCTTCGTTACGTCCGCAAGACATTCTATTCTTTGCGGGGTTATGGCATCTTTGGCAGCATCCGCAATGTCTACGCATCCGTTCGTCTCTTCTTCTATTCGGTATTTTTGCGATTCCCCGGTGTCCGCGGCCAGGTCGATAAGCAGGTCTCCACGGCAATCGAGGGCCTTGAGTCGAAGCTCATCGCCAGTGGACCTGGTGTTACACGATATCTGAACCTTCCTAAGGAAGGATGGACGGCCGAGCAGGTTCGCGCTGAGCTGGATAAGCTGGCGGGTATGGAACACACGCGCTGGGAAGATGGTCGTGTTAGCGGTGCTGTGTATCACGGTGGACAGGATCTCCTGAAGCTTCAGGCAGAGGCCTTTGGACAATTCGGTGTTGCGAACCCCATCCACCCCGATGTTTTCCCTGGTGTTCGGAAGATGGAAGCCGAGGTCGTGGCTATGGTTAGTATGCCCCGGGCTTGAGATGGATATGGGCTCACTTGGACGCAGGTCATGGCGTTGTTCAATGCCCCGTCTGATGGCGCAGGTGTTACTACCAGTGGCGGTACGGAGTCGATCATCATGGCTTGCTTGGGTGCGCGCCAGAAGGCTTTCCTCGAACGAGGTGTGACGGAGCCAGAGATGTGAGTGTAAGACCTATCATACATATTTCGTTTCTGACACAAACATAGGATCATTCCCGATACTGCTCATGCTGCTTTCTACAAGGCCTGCAACTACTTCAAGATCAAGCTCCATCGCGTTCCCTGCCCGGCTCCCGACTACAAGGTGGACATCCCCTCCGTCCGTCGGTTGATTAACTCGAACACCATCTTGATTGTCGGCTCTGCCCCCAACTTCCCTCACGGAATCGTTGATGATATCCCGGCTCTATCGCGCTTGGCCGTTGCCTACAAGATCCCTCTGCATGTCGACTGCTGCCTTGGTTCCTTTGTTATTGCCTTCCTCAAGAAGGCCGGCTTTCCGTCGCCGTACGAAGAGGAGGGCGGCTTTGACTTCCGCCAACCCGGTGTGACCAGCATCAGTGTCGACACGCACAAGTATGGATTTGCCCCCAAGGGCAACTCGGTGCTCCTGTACCGTAACAAGGTCTACCGCAGCTACCAATACTTCATCTACCCTGACTGGTCCGGTGGTGTTTACGCATCCCCGTCTGTGGCGGGATCTCGGCCCGGTGCTCTGATCGCCGGATGCTGGGCTAGTTTGATGAGTGTCGGAGAGTCTGGCTACATCAAGAGCTGCCTGGAGATCATGGGTGCGGCCAAGAAGTTTGAAGCAGCGATCAAGGAGCACCCGGTCCTGTCGAAGAACTTGGGCATTGTCGGGAAGCCCATGGTCAGTGTTGTCGCGTTCGCTAGCACGAACGAGGCCATTGATGTCTACGACATTGCGGACAGTCTCTCTGCCAAGGGCTGGCACCTCAATGCCCTGCAGTCGCCCCCGGCGATCCACGTCGCATTCACTGTGCCCACGTCCGCTGCCGTTGATGCGCTCACCACTGACCTGGTCGTGGTCGTGGAGAAGGAACTGGCGAAGGCGGAAGAGAGAAAGCAGCAAGGTAAGGCGTATGTCGTCAAGCGGGGCGATACGGCTGCGCTGTATGGTGTGGCTGGCAGCATGCCGGACAAGAGTATTGTCAGCCGCCTGGCCGAGGGCTTCCTTGACACCCTGTATAAAGCTTAGATGTTGATTGAAGACCTCCACTGTCAATACATATTGAAAGAAAAAGCCCTGCAATAGCGGGTCATCGGTGTTATGGTGTATAGGCTGGCGTTGCATTCCAACTCCATCATGGAGTAGATATTCTTATAAAACAAGACAAGACAAGACAAGACAAGACATTCCAGGTTTGATCCCATTCATAATATGACAGTGTATGTATAGTATAGTACAATGCAAAGCCGAACCAGCCCGAAGCCGCACAATGTCGGGCTGGTTAGTGACAAACGAAAAACCGCTGGATGCAAAGAAGCTCGAATCACTTCCAACCCTGCCCTTATTCATATGAAGAAGGCCCATACCAGCATAAATCGACCGGTATATGCAACCACCACTCAACAATTCCCTGCGTGCCAAGCCGTGCCCGATAATCGACCAAATCAACATAAACCCCGACTCCAATCGCAAATAAATCGAAACAAAAACCAGCAGCAAGCAATAAACCAAGCATGGTCAAAAACCAGGCACAGCACAGCCATCCCAGCACCCATCATCCCCAGACGAAATCCGACAAGCATTCACCTCAGCTTAAGCCCGTCTACACTCCCTCAACTCAGTCCCCGCCCTCTTCTCAACATAATATCCCGGATCCGGCTTGCGCTCCAAATGCACCTCCTGCTTCGTCAACCGACGATCCACCTCCTGCACCTCCACCAACTCCTTGACTTTCATAATGTTACCGGCGACGGACGGCGACACGGGGTGGAAGACGGTTGCCATGCGCTTCTTCAGGCCAAGGGCTTTGAGGACGTCGTGCGTGCGCCGCGGAAGTCCGATTGCTGAGCGCATGAGGGTGATCCGGAAGTAGCTGCTCATTTTGGTGGTGGGTTTGGTGGGATGGTCTGTGGATTGTGGGTGGATGGGTTTTGTTGGGTGAGATATTGGGATCTGGGGAGGGATTCCGGTTTGGTATTGTCTTGTGGAGGCTCGTGTGGGTTCTCGAGGTAGATAGTAGGTATCGAGCTGGCTGATAGTTTGATGGACATCCGCAAAATTCCCGAGCGGTTGAGAGGGCGGGGAGTCACGTGCGTGGTGGTTCTGCCGGCGGGCGGAGGAGCGGGTGGCATCTATTTCCAGCCTTCTGGATACAGTATGTATGTCTGGTGCAACTTCCACGTGGAGACGTCGATTGTGTTCAGAGCTAGAGAGGCTCAGTGAGCCATTGGTGAGATTTGTGTTTTGCTTGTGCAGCTGTGTGAGTGGTCTTGGCTAATGTTTGGTGGTATTTGCAGATACCCTTCGTTCAAGCGCTGCGCGTTGGAGGGGAGCTTACGATCTACTTGTACTATACCACTGGTGGCTTTTGGATCTCTGCGGATTCTGATACTCGACTTGTGGTTGCTACGGTAGCCTTGGAATTGTTATTGTCTGGCTATTGAAATCCACGGTTCTAAGGCACCTCGTCGACCGACTATACCCCTCGGAGCTTGGCTACCTGTTAACTCGACTGTGGATGATTCGACCGAGTACGGAACTGTTATTTTCATCGTGCTAGAAGCAATACAGCATGGCGCGCGGCGAAGATAACAACGGAACGGTGGCCATGCCCCGTCTCGAGGATATCCTCCGACACCCCGAAGACCTGGACAAGATCACCGGCCTGAAAGCCGAATACTCGCGCAAGAAAGCCGCCGTCGACGCCCAGCTCCGAGAAGGTCTCCGCGACCAGCTAGAAACCGTCCAGCGCAGCATCAACGCTCTCACCGAAGGTCAGCGGCAGGTTTCCAAGACCAAGGACGAGTTGCAAGGCATCGACAAGCTATGCGCGGAGTCACAGACCAGCGTGGAGGATTTCTCGCAGATTGACCGGCTGGCCAAGGTGCAGAGGAACTTTGAGGCGACGTTGATGATGAAGAAGGGGCTGGAGAATTTCAGTGAGGATTTGGCGGTGGTGGAGGATCTTTTGCGGGAGGATGATGAGGATTTGGAGAATCAGCCGAATCTGCTGCGGGCTCATATGCATATTTCGAAGCTGCGGGATTTCAGAGATGAGGCGATGGATCAGATCCGCAAGGCGCAGGATCCGAGTAGTGAGGAGACATTGGCGGATTACTTCCAGGGATTGGATTCCGTGATTGATTGGTTTGATGACCATCTTGGAACGGCGTGCATGAACTTGATCCCGCTGGTGCAGTCGGATAACCCCGGGATGGTGGTTCGGCTGGCCGTCGTGGTCATGAATGAGGAGAAGAATGATGACACGGTGCGGGCGCTGCAGGAGGCGCAGAAAGACCATCAGGATCTGGCGGACCGGTTCAAGTCGATGAATGTGGGACCCAAGACAGTGAGGGGATATAAGGAGAAGTTCTTGCAGGCGATCGAGTTTTACGCGCAGAATCAGTTCGAAGCCAC
Organism: Aspergillus ibericus CBS 121593; assembly: GCF_003184845.1. NCBI lineage: Eukaryota > Fungi > Ascomycota > Eurotiomycetes > Eurotiales > Aspergillaceae > Aspergillus > Aspergillus ibericus. Next base: position 124,001 of record NW_020292105.1, on the reverse strand, counting down.
CAAGGAAGACTTCCTGGCCGAGCCGGACCAGCTGGATAAGAGCTTCCGATGGTTCTTCAACGACCTCTACACCGTTCAGCAGGGCATGCAATCGCTGATGCCGAAGAAGTGGAAGATCTACAAGACCTACACGGATATTTACCATCGGATGATGCACGACTTCTTCATCGGACTGATCAATGACCCGGAGCTTCCCGCCGATAACCTGCTGGCCATCATTCACTGGACCGAGAAATACTACAAGAAGATGAACAAGCTCGGCTGGAAACAGTCCGACCTCAAGCCCAACATCCTGGACGACCGCGAGCCCGAGCTCATCCGGCAATGGCAGAACATCATCATCCGCGCGGTGGAAGACTGGACGAACCGCATCGCCGAAACCGACCGCAAGGGATTCGTCGAACGCATCCCCGACTCCCTGGACACCAACCCGGAGGGCTGCTTCCGCACCAAGACCCTCCCCGACATGTGGCGCATGCTTCACGAGCAGATCATGGCCTCGGGGGCCTCCTCCCGAACGGATGTCGTGGAGGGCATCATCGACGCCATGTTCCGGGTCCTCAAGGGCCGCCAGACTGCCTGGCAGACCCTCATCGACGAAGAATGCGCGAAATACAAAGCCCCCGGCGGCGACCAACTCGACGGCCTCCAACTCCTCCAAGACTGGCTCGTCGCCGTGGCAAACGACCAAATCGCCTGCATCGACGACAACGAAGAAACCGGCCAGCTCGGCTACCTCACACGCTTCAAGCGCGACTTCGAAACCATCGTCGACCCGAAATACATGGCTTCACAAGCCATCCCGGAACTGGACGCCCTCCGCGACGGCTACGTCGATCTCAGCACCTACTGTCTCACGCAATTCGTCGAAGTCATCTTCGCCGTCGACTTCCGCAGCACCATCCCGGACTTCTTCACCCAGAAATGGTACGGTGATTTCGCCATCAAACGAATCACCTCCACCTTCGAAGACTACATGGCGGATTACTCGCCCGTCCTGCACCCCTCCCTCACCGACATCCTGGTCGAAGAACTCTCCGACGAACTCCTGGTCCGCTACCTCTCCTCCGTGCGCAACCGCAGCGTCAAATTCCGCCACCAGACCGACCCCTACACCGACAAATTCAAGGACGACGTCCTCACCGTCTTCGCCTTCTTCCAGAACTACCCCGATTCATTCGCCGGCACGATCAAGCAGAAATGGCGTCTGGTTGACTGGTTGGTCCGTCTGCTGGAATCGGAGAAGGGCCCGACGCTGGTCTCGGTGTACGAGAGCTTCAAGACGGAGTATTGGGATCTGCAGCTCTCGTGGGTGGAGGCGGTGTTGCGTACGCGGGATGATTTCGAACGTAGCATGCTTAGTGCTGTGAAGGTGAAGGCGGCGGAGTTGTCGGTCGAGAGGGGGATGGAGACGCTTATGAGTAAGGTGCGGTAGCTGCGGAAGTGGAGTTGCGAAGATAGAGAGGTGCATGGGCATGGGGTGGTGGGTGTCTTTCAGCGAGGCGTTTGGTGTTATAGCCTAGGGTATGTTCGTTAGATTAGTTGATTCTATCTACTTTTGGATCCTGGTGTCCGTGCTACATGTTATCTACTCTTCTCATCGCAATTCATGCAGTTCATCATATTATATTATTGAACATCATGATATACCCTAGAAGAGCAAGCTCTTCTCCCCCACAACACGATACTTCTCCCCCAACCGTGCATTCATTCCCCCATCTTCTCCTCCCAAATCCGGCTCCAATTTCTTCGCCCCCATCTCACAAATAGTCACCGCCTCGATAGGGAAATCCCTCGCCCAGACGAATGCCTTCTCTTCATTCTCCCCTTCACCCAATTGACTCCCCTCCCCATCCTCACTCCCCGTCTCCCCCTCCCCAACAGTATCACTCCCCCCAATCTCCCCCTCCACCCCAGAAGAATACCCCCTATACTGCGCAAGTAACCCCCTCGCATCAAATGAATACTGCTCTTTCCTCTTCCCCCCGCCCCCTCCAGCTGGTACCTTTCCCCCTCGTCCCCGCCCATGGCCACCACCACCACCCCGTCCCGGCCTCCCCTTGACATAAATCGTATTCACAACCGTCGCATGCAACAACAACTTCCTCTTCTTTGCCTCGGGCACCAAGAACCCCGCTTCGAGGAACGCATCTCGAAGTTTCACGCAGAAGGGATATAATCGTGAAGTAGGATCGACGGGACTAGCGTGCAGGACGGTAGCGGCTTTACCGCGCGGAAGGGCGTGTAGCGATTTCAGCGAAATGAGCAATGGCTCTGGGGTTGGGTCTGGGGTCTCGTTCGGGGTCGTGGTTGAGATTGTGGAGGGGCTTGAATCTCGTAGCATAGATATCAAATCTAGGGTTTGTAGGAAGTCGAGGGCTTCTGTTAAGCGCTCGGGAGTGGGCAGGCTCATGACACCTAGGGTGAGGTGGAGGGTACCCACGGGGCGGTGGGCGGAGGGGGGGATCAAGGGTTGGGGGGGAGGGAGGGGTTTGAGGGGGTGGTGGTGGGAGGGGTCTGGAGGTGGGAGTGATGGGATGGAGGCTTTGAATGCGGCGAGGGAGGATTCGAGTTGGGGGAGGGAGGTGGTGTTGATGAGGGGGAGGCAGAGGAAGTGGGTGAGGGGAGGGCGCTTTTCTTTCTTGGGGGCGGACATGGTTTGGTGGTTATTGTGATGGTGGTGGTAGGATCGGATGGGGTAAATTGATGTTGTTATTGAGATTGGAATTGGTATTGGTGAATGAATTGAGATGCAGGGCCGGAGGGGCCTGCAGAGGAGCATCGAGGGGTGATGCGATTGATATTGATGCAGTGATGGTGGTGGTCGTCGTCAAACGGAGGCGGTCAGCGCAGCGAACGTCTAAAAAGGGTCACTTTCAGTGAGGACTGCGTAGCTATCTGCAAGGTAATTGCCAATAGCTGTCGATAGATGTAAGAAAGAAAAGAAAGCAGCTGTCAGACTCACGAGTAAGCGGAGACGACCGAGCTATAGCTCCGCTCAGCCAATGACAGGCCGCTCAGCTCCGCATGAATGATGTGATGCCATCACTTCTTTCTTCCTCTTCCTCCTCGATTTTCCATCATCTCCACCACCCTTAATCGCATCCACCACAACCTCAATATGAATCCCATCCCATCAACCATGTCCCGTCTCCCTCGAGCAATCCTCTCCCCCGCCGTCGCCCGACCTTCTCTCCGCGTCGCCGCCCGCTTCGCAGCAGCACCCCGTTTCCTGCAGCAGCAGCAGCAGCAGCAGCAGCAGCACCCCCGTCAAAACTTCCACTCCACCCCAGTCCCTCGCAAAGGCATCTTCCCCGACTCCGCGGATCCCCCGGCCCCAAACCCCCAGTCCAACAATGTCGCCGGCGCAGCCGCCCACGTCACCGAACCGTCCCCGTTGACGGACGGCCAGTACCACGAGTACGCGGAACATTATCTGAACGTGGTGCAGACCGAGATTGAGAATCTCCAGGAGACGGGATCGGATATGGAGGCTGAGTATAGTGTGCGTCCCCTCCATTTCCTTCTCATCGCATACCAACAAAGCAAGAAAAAGAGACAACGGGCTAATAAGGTTGAATAGGCCGGCGTCATGAACATCATCGTCCCCGGAGTAGGCACCTACGTGCTCAACAAGCAGCCCCCCAACAAGCAGATCTGGCTGAGTTCGCCGATTTCCGGCCCCAAGCGGTACGACTGGGTCGTGGAGGGGGATCGCATGTACGAGAAGCAGGAGTCGCGGCCGTTTGTGCACGGACAGTGGGTGTATCTCCGGGATGGGTCGAACTTGACGGATCTGTTGAATCATGAGTTGACGTTGAACTTGCCGAAGGATGTGTACAGTGAGGTTGAGTAACTCCTGTGCTGAGATACGAGATATGGTGCATACTTGTTGAGGAAGGATTTGTAGGATATGATTGTGTGCTATTCAGTCTGGTAGATAATACACTTCGGCAGTAGTACTCGTAGGAGTACTTTGCGCAGATAAGACATGACAAGTTCTTGTGAAGCTTCCAACCAAGCGAAGCATCTAGCGCACCGACGATCAAATGCGCCTTCTGGGCGCGGCATCGGCTCTGCATCGTGCGCCTCATGGCGCCGTAGCTTAGCGGGGTGAGCATGCATAGCAGCTCGTATATCCGATACACCTCCCTCGACGCTCATCGACACAGCCCTGCTACCCCGGCGCATCATTGCATCCAGCAGCAAGTCTGTCGCAACCCTGTCTGCCTATCGCATAGCAAGATCCAATCTCCCTATCCAATCATTCATATAAACCAACCCTCACTCTACCAAACCCCTAAGCCTGCACCGCAACAGCCCCAGACGCCGACTTATCATCCCCATCCTTGGCAAGATCGCCCTAACAAAAATCCCATTAGCCATCATTCCAAACCACTCCCCAAATCCAAACCCCACACACAGTAAAGACAGGGAAGGGTGGGGGCAAGCATACCTCATCAAAAATCACCCGAATCATCAAACTACAACTCGGACAAACGGCAATATCCTCGCCGTCGCGCAGATCATCAATGGCGATTTCGAATCGGTCGCCACATGGACACGGGTAGTGGTAGATCTGGAGGGCGGGGTCGTAGGTCATGTCTTCGATTTCGATCTCGTCGTAGATGGAGAGGGATTCGTCGGCCATTTTGGTTTCTTGTTTCTTTCTTGGTTTGTGTGTTTGTGTGTTTGTTGTTGGGTTATGTTGTGGGGGGTAGGAAGAGGGGGATGTGTGCCTGGGTAGATAAACTTGTATGGTAGATGGCTATCGGAAAGTGGGTTTTACTTTTACTTATCGATGGAAGGGAAAAAGTTTGGAGGGGCGAGCGGTCAGGTGATTGTGGGGGGTTTGATTAGTTCCATAGTACTTTGTATATTCTAAGGATAAGGAAGGGTCGGTACGGGATGCTTAGTATTCATGTTCATGTTCATGTTCATATAGTATTAAATTAGTATCAATAAGGGTATCATAATCACACACTCAACCGCTCAATCTCCATTCTCACGTCCTCCACCTCCCGAATCAATCCCCCATACCGGCGCGCAATCTCCTTCATCGCCCCAGAGTCTGCTCTCCCTCTGCCCGTACCTCCATCTCTCCCTCCACCACCACCACCACCCACATCTTCATACCCCTTCAACTCCCCCAACGCCAACACACGCCTCTCCTCCAATCGCTCCCTCGTATCTTTCAAATGCCGATAATACCGACCCAGCGCATCCACCACCTCAGGCGTATGAATCGTAGCCAGCACATCCAATTCCGTAACACTACCCATCGCATTAGCCTTACCCAATCTACACCACCCTGCAGCAACACAACACAACACATACCTAAGTTTCCCCTCAATCCCCATCGCCACCATAGCCAAATGTTCCGCCTTGGCCTTCGTCGCCCTCGCCACAGCCCCATGTTTCGCCCGCTCCAGAAGCATCACCGTGCGCTCCAACACCGCCGCCCGCGTCGCAAGCACCTCCGCTGCCGTCCCCGCCATCCGGGTCCGTGCTGTCGGAAGCTCCGTCAACTGCATCTGGCGGAGAGCGCGGAGCCGCTCCGCTAGCTGCGAGGAAAGCGGGGTCTGCGCGATAGAGCGCATGGCTTGGCGGTTCCGGGCGCGGGTTCGGGGAAGGTTGTCTGCTGGAGGATCATTTCCGCCGGTGTTGGCGATGGTGCGGAGGTCGGTGATGGTGGTTGTGAGGATGGTGGTGAGAGGCGCGACGAGGAGCGGGAGGGTGGAGTAGAATTGGTCGATGTCCGGGGCGAGGAGGAATTGGATGTCTGCTGCATCGGGGGTGTCGTTGTCGAGGTCGAGTAGGTGGGGGGAGGATTCGAGGTAGAGGGTGGTGATGGCGAGGGAGTCTCGGGCCTGGTATTGTTTGTTAGTTTGGGGTGTCTCGGGCTCGGTTGGGTTGGAGTCTGGCTGACATCGTCAGGGAGGCTGCTATCCGGGTCAAAGGCTAGTCGGCGGAGGGCTTGCTGCTTAATCTGCTTCTTCGCATCGCGGATTCGGCACGCTTTCACTTCCTAGAGAACGCGGGTCAGATGGATGGTTGGATGACGGCAGGTCGAGGTAGCGTACTTCCAGAACCGCCTGCCGAGCGGGCTGCGCATCGTGGGCGCGCGTGGAGCCATCGGGGTTAAGTAAAGTAGTGGTCAGGTGTTGGTAGAGCTTCTTGAACTGGGGATTGTTGTCGAGAATGGCGGGGTCGCAGGGCGGGATCATGGTTCATGGCGATGCTGAAGCCAGCAGGTGGTCCAGTCGAGGATCACCAGCCGGCGACGGTCGGGCGCCACCGCCCATCCCGTGACTTGGCCGATCTACAACTGGAGAACATCCGGTCTACAGAGACAAAACCAACCCAAGATTCCGTATAATACAGCTTGATATCTCGCTTCCGTTTTCACATATCCTTCGTAATCATACATGTACCTGGCCTCAACAACGCCCATTCGAGCCCCATTATCGCTGCTTCGAACGCGACTCAGCTCAACGGAGATCCATCCCAACTCAACGAAATCACGTCGGATGCGGATATCCTGTTGCGCTGCGGCCGTCAAAAAGTTCAATCAGCTTCAAGATCTCCCCAAATATCACCATATGTACAAGTGGAACGCCCGATGCACATCGGTCCGCCCTCCAACATGAAAAGGTCGCTAGGAACAGAAGTAGAGTGATGAAAACAGACAACAGCTCATTAGTGGGTTGCAGACAGATATGCGTCGCCCTTCGGTAGGATTAACTAATCTGACCTATGGTGCATAGGCTTCAGATAGAAGATCAACACAAGTCCTCAGCAGCGATCATTCACTCCTCCTCACTCTCCTCCGAATCATCTTCGGAATCATCGCTACTCTCAATGGCTTCGACGGATTGAACAGGGTCAGGAGAACGACCGCCACCGCCGCCCTGGAACCGAGACAGGTTGCTCTCCAGCATGTTGATCTGGGCTTCCTGCTCGTACTTGCTCATCGGCTTGTTCTTCTTGGGCTTCGGGGCGGCCGCGTTTGCCGCAGCAACGGCCGCCGGATCCTCTTCTACAACATGCGGCGCGTTCTTCTTCACGAATCGAAGGAGCATAAGCAGAACATCGTTGGGAAGCTCATCGATGTCCAGTTCGATCTCGGCCTCTTGGGTACCCTGGTGATCTTATTAGACATTGCCGGAGGAGGCTGGGACAAATAACATACCTTGAGAGACGGGACATTGGCTTGGATGATCCTGAGCGCTTCCTGCATCTTCTTATCCGGAAGACTACTGATTCCGTTCGAAATGATCTGCTTCTCGTGATAGGTAACCCAATGCTGTTTCTCAGGCTTCGCCAAGGGCTTGCTGCTGCTGCTGCTGCTCTTCTTGTCCTTCTTGCCGAGACCCAACGATGAAGGCTTCTTGATCTCCTTCTTCCCAGGCTTGGACTTGGCCAGCTTCTTAGTGCCGGGAGGAGTCTTCTTTTTCTTCTGTGTGATGGCTTCGATCTGGCGAGACATTTCTTCCATCTGCTTCTGCAACAGACTGAGCTTCTCCGCATCGTAATCGCTTTCGTCCCCTTCCTCCTCACTTTCTTCCTCCGACGACTCTGCGCTGTGATGTTCAACATGTGGCTCATGCTGTTCCAAATAACGCGCCTTCTGGGACCACTTCTTGTTAAACTCTTCCTCCAGCTTCTGGCCCGCTACATAGGTAGGGTCGCCTGGAATGTTGAACTTGAAACAGTTCTTCAAGATAAGACGCATATCGAGCTCGAACTCCTTGGCATTTTCATATTGGCCGGCCTTCAGCTTGGTTTGCACCGTAGAAAAGTCCATCGGCTTCTTGATGATGCTGTGGTACGTGGGGATGTTCAGAGCCACCGGATCGACCGGAAAGTAGAACGGCATTGCATAAGTGTAATGCCTAGGTTTATGAAGCTCATCCAGTACTTCCTGGCAGAATCTCAACTCCCACTGGTATTTCTTCTTCTTCGGCTTCGTAGAGTAGGGGAGATCACGCTTGGGCGGGTGGATAGAACGCTTCGGGCGTCCATCGGCATTGGCAGAATCGCGACGGATCAAAGGGAGGCCTTCCGGGCCCAGGGCAAAGGTGGTCGCCTGAGGAGACGCAGCGGTGGTGCGCGCCGTGCTGGGGCTGGGAACCGGCCGGTGGTCGCGACGAATCGCCGAGGGTTTCGAGAGAGGCTTCTTCGGCTTCTTATCCTCGACCTCATCGGACCTCGGTAGGTTGACCATCTGCTTGTCAAAGGTACCTTTAAGCCTCTGCCCTTCGATAGCAACCAGGTGATCGGGACCATTGAACGTCAGAGAATTCTGGACCATGAGAGCGAAATCATCAATCACAGCCTGCGCCGTCCGATACAAATTGTTCTTCAGTTTCCGTTCAATAGTTCCAAGGTCCATGGGACGTTTGATAAACTGCGGATAATGTGGAATATTCAGCTTGATGGGATCCACGGGCTCCCGATAAAAGCGAGAGTCATGCATCCGCTTCAGGCTTTGGATGGATTTCAGGAGGAATTTGTGTTGAACCTTAGTCATCGACGAGTCGCCATTTGTCGCCCTCTCAAACCGTGGCTCAGCAGGGGTAGGCCGGTCGGGGACCTTGAACTCAACTGCACCTGACTCCCCGATTTTTGTACGCTTGGCAGCGCGCTCATCGCTCGGATCAGGTTCACGCTCCCGAGAAAGCTTCGTCGGAGAAACCGGAACATCCGGCGCGTCACGCATCTCCTGGTCAACAGTCTGCAAGGACGGAACCGAAGGCGCAGTACTGGTACCAACTTTCGGCGCTGTGCTATCAGGCTTGGAGCTCGTTGGAGGGTGGTGAGGGAGTTCGGTCTTCCCGGTGGCGGAATCCCGTGAGGGCTGTGCAGTGCTCTCCACTTTGGCGTCGGATGACGAATCAGTTGATGGCTTTGATGTATCCTGGGGTGCCTGTGTGTCTTTGGAGCCAGCGCCACTCGCGCCGTTGCCATCGATCTGTGTAGCAGCAGACTTGTTCTCACTGGCTGTTTCCTTCTTTACCTCCCCAGTCGCAGCGGCGCCCACGTTGGAAGATTTGACTTCTTCGGACGCGACGGCTGGTTTCGCAGAAGTATCGGCGGTCGGCAAAGATGGAGATTTCGGTGGGGAAGCAGTCGCAGCGAGACCATTTGTGTTTGAAGGTTTCTCGGCAGCATTTCCATTCGCCGTGGCCGGCTTCGTGTCCTCCGCTGGTTTCTCCGCGCCGTTAACAGGAACGTCGGGTTTCGCGTTGGCTACAGCATCTTGAGCACTGTAGAACCGTTAGCGATCACGCGTGAGAGACACCGGCAGAAGGAGAACATGAACATACCCTGTGCGACCGACGTCCGCAGGCGCAACTCCATTGGGCGACGGCGGCAGTTGAGGCTTCTCCTCCTTGAGAGCAGAGGGAGCCTCGGGAGGCGGCGTCGCCATTTGAGGTGGCTGAATTTTCGATCAAGTCCTCCGACGGGACCGGGATACAAAGAATCTAACAGGCAGCGATTCTGGTGCTGGAGCTGGTCTCTGTTATCGGAGTTTAGGGAGCCACAGCAACACAAATCAACTGAATAGGTACTCTCTGCGCTAACACAGACTAATGTATGGATTCGGTAATCGGCGAGCGAAAACAGCTGATTAGATGACAGAAGACACAATGGCAGACGGGTGTCCTGCGCAGGCCACAGGTGCTGCGACGCCACGGAAGTTGCAGAAGATACAAGAAAGGATGAGGATTAGCGCGGGCCGGAGGTGTGGAGAATGCGACAGGAAGGAGGAATTTATAGTGCCAAGAGGCGGTGGGCGGACGAGGCCAGCAATCACGTGGGCGGCAAGTGCCGTGCGGTTGACTAAGCGAGGCAGGGTCGCCAGACGGGAGAAATCAAAGGGATGGGGGAAAGAGCAGGAGTGAAGACGAGATAAGGAGAATGTCAGTTGAAGCTCAGGTGTTTGTCGACCCGCAAACCGCACGTGCCAAGCCAGATGGTTGCCTGAGGCCAAAAAGGTGTGATGCCGGAAAAGAGAGAGGAGGGGAAGGAGGAGGGAAGTACAGGTATAGTCCGTGTGGTCGGCGGCGTGATGGAGTTGTTGCTAATAATATTAAAGAGAAAAAAAAGGGGGGGCGACGGGGGGGGCCGGCAAAAAATAGAAATGGAATAAAATAAGCAGCTGCAGTAGCTGTGGCTGGGATGGAGGAGCGCGACGCGAATGACGCGTTTATAGCGTGTTTATGAAGAAGGCGAGTCCAGGGGTAGCCGAGGACATAGGCACAAGGGCGGACGGGCGGTCAGGGAAGGGCAGGGTAAAGGAAAGCGTGACCGGCGCGCAGCTCTCAGCTCAGCTCCAGAAACAGAGACTGAGAAAGTCGGAGGGGGTGCTAGAATCCTTAAGTACGAACGGCCGCGTTGCGCCCGTCCGTCCTCTGCCGCTAACTCCATCGGCCACGCTAGTCCCAATTATTCTAGTTCAAGCCATTCCGCAGCCGCTGATTGGCCGGAGGATGACGCGTTCTACGGGTTTCGGGTTCCTATTGGCTGCAACCAACCTTGGATGGTGGACCCTTCGTACCAGAAGTCCCTTTGTCGGAAACATCCTCGAAAACACCAGAGGAAAAAAAAAGGTCCTCAGCTGGTGAAAATAACAGGATGTGCTCAACTGCAGCCAGAGCAGACAAATTTCACCTCAGACCTGGTGGGACTGACGATCGGCACAGGGCCCCATTATCGAACAGATGCATCATGATGGTATCTTGGGCAAGTCAGGTCAGATGTGACATACCCAAAGATCTGTCAGGCATTCAAGCGGTATAACAAGTGCATCATGGATTTGGGGTGAAGCCTGCTGGCTGAATGCCGAGCCAGGATGTGGTGGTCTGCTGACCTGATGAAACCCCAGGGTTAGGCCCTGAGCCCTCCCTTGCATCGGATCCGGACTAGGCTGGGTGCTGATGTAACCAGCCATCCAATCTCCGATTCCGAATCCGAGTGACAAAGTGACAACGCTAGGGAAGCAAGCTTGCCCGGACAACGTGAAGGTGCTCCGTATCGTAGCAATTGAGCTTGACTCACAAAGAGTACTCCGTAGTGGCGGTAGAACTGCTGGGGTGCGGTATTTCCACAGAATGTTGACGAGTGCCTTCCTCACATTATTCCTTGGTTGACTGGTTGACTCGTCTAGGCAGCCGTAGAGTAACGGTGGCGCCTGCTGCACTCCTGGTCTGTTGGTCTCGATCGGAACCTACCCCAGTGTGTTCCATCATCTCGGATATGTCTTGTCTCAGCCATAGCCCCTGACTTTCTGTGGATCAAGACGTGGATACTTGCATAGGTAGCAGGATATGTCCAAATGTGTGAGTCATTCATTCCGGAGGTTGTCCAGCGCACCCTGCCTGCCCCTCGGAGTGAGGGGAGGATTGATAAGCTAGATGGATCCATGGAAAGCAGCCATCAAGAGTGACTTTATAGTTGCAGTATGGACATGTGAAAGGAGCTGTTTCTACAGCTTGGTCAAGTTGGCATCTTGTGCAATGAACCCATGTAGTCAGAGAAGAGCTTAAGACTCGGGTGTGCCGTGACGGTGGGAGGGGTCATGAGTTAGGTATAGGAGGAATTGCAGCCATGGACTGCAGCAGCGGCTGGGTCAACCACATTGAGCAACCAAGTCTGTGAAGATCATGATGGACCGATCCAGGATGAAGCTTGACCAATCTGCAGCGCATCGACATGAAAGACTGGTGAATCTCAAGCAGACTGATCCCTCAATGGTGAAAGCCATCATCATCGAGGCGACGTGGGTGGTAGGAGAGGAAGGGTGTAGCACTGTGTAGGGGTCACAGCACCGGCGCGGAGGATTAGATAAGACACCCCGAGCGGAACTAAGGTTCACAGCCGACTAGACCGCAACGGGCCAAGCGCATCTCTACAGAACTTTTTTTTCCTCCTCAGCAACACCAGCAACGACGCCGACGGTTCGCAGCTCAACTGGTTTCCAGCACACGAGGTTTTGTTCCTATCCGCAGCGGGGCTAGGATTTCTGTACCTTTGGGTGCCTGCTTTGCGACACATTTTCCTGCGTCTGCTCCTGTCCGCCTATAGCGCCAGTTCAAAATGGGCAAGAAAGCGTCTCGCCCGCCCGCTTCGAAAACTTCCTCCGCTGCGTCGCCCGCGGCATCCGGCCTCACATATACCGGGAACAAGTCTTCGATACTGAAGGCCTCTTTTGCTCCGTCGGAATACCAATTGGCGCTTTTCGCATCGGTCATTCAGGGTCTCGATGCTCAACATATCCGCATTCACGACACGACTACCGGACGGTTACAGTGCGAGCATGTCTTGGGTCCCAAGGAGACTGTCACCTCACTAGACTGGGGCTACTATCCCAGCAGCAAGAAAGACCGTGATCAGCATTCGAAGAAGAAGAGGAAGAGGCATTCCGACATCAATGGCGATGGATTCGACCAGGGAGACGTAGTTGTTGCCTTCGGTACCAGCGCTTCCGAGATCCGCATGTACTCGCCCGTGGAGGACAAGATTGTCGGGACGCTTGCGAACGGACATGAGAAAGGCATCAGAGACTTTAAGTTTACCACCAGCCGGCCCGGGCAGGAGGGGTGGAGTATTGGCGGAGATAACAAGCTTGTGCAGTGGGACCTGTACACCGGACAGAGGACCAGGTAGCTCTCCCAAGTCCCAGACTAGTCGCCCTCTTATTTTTGTCTAACAACCAGATAGGACGATCAATCTGCCCACCACATCAGCATTCAGCACACTTGCGCGCCCCCTTCCCTCGAACCCGCATGTTGTCTGCGCCTCTCAGACCCCGTACGTCGTGAGCGTGGAGGAAGATGAGGCCCCTATCACTTTCAACGCGATGCGTAACCCCGTTAAGAACATCATCACCTCTTCCACCGAATCCGCTGCTACGGGGCTGTTCCTTGCTTCGGATGGCGACCGTTACATCACCGTCTTCGATGTCCAGAAACGGAGGCTCGCCATGAACCTCGTGGCCGAGAATGGAGTCTCGTCGGTGTCTCTCTACACTGGTGCGGAACGGAAAGGCACTACTCTGCCGGCAGAGAAGCAGGTCGTCGCTGCAGTCACCGAGGATGGCACCATTGAACTCTTCAGCCGCCCATTCGTCCTTCCCAATGATCAGACTAACGCCAAGGGCGCCGCTAGCCTGAAGGCCAGATCGAAGCAAGCCACTCGGAGAGCCGACTCCCTCATCAAGGTCACCGTGTCCGCCACGTCTGACGCCCTCGTTTCAATGGTAGCAGCTTCGTTCCACGGCCCTGACCTGGTGGTTGCATGGGCGGAGGGTGGTGTTGTCCCAGTCTTCCAGCGGATCAAGTGGCTCAACGAAGAAACCGACGAGCTCTTGTTTACAGGTACTCAGAAAATCGCGAAGACCAAGTCTGGCTCGGTGCTGGGATCTGTGACTGTGAACGGCACGAGAACCTTCAACGAGAACCAGGTCGACGAGTCCAGAGCAGTGGTGGAGCAGGGAAACATTATCGAGGATGACATTGAGATGCAAGACTCCAAGGACGCCGCTTCTGTGGCCGACAGCGAGGAGGATTCAGATGACGATGACGTTGATATGAAGCAGACAAATGAATCGAAGCAGCTGCAGAAGAAAGCAGAGGCCGACAGCGATGTTGAGATGGGCAATGCACAAGATTCCGGCTCGGAGGAAGAAGAGGAGGACGAGACGGGCGAGCCTTCTTTCGGAGAGCTCATGCGCGCTAACCAGGAAGTTGACGTTGAGGCGGAACTCGAAGACGATGTTCATATGGGATCGCTTGTGCCCGGCAAACCCAGTGCTGCAGTGCAGCAGATCCCCTCGGGAGTGTCTCTTTCCACCGTTCTCTCACAATCCCTCAAGACCAACGACAACGCCATGCTTGAGTCCTGCTTCCACACCGGGGAGCTTTCCATCATCCGCTCCACCATCCAGCGTCTGGACTCTTCCCTCGCAGCCACCCTCCTTCAGAAACTCGCAGAGCGCCTTTCTGCTCGCCCCGGGCGGTACGGCCACCTCCTCGTGTGGGTGCAATGGACGTGCGTCGCACACGGAGGAGCTCTCGCAGGCAAGCCTGAGCTACTGAAGCGGATGTCCACCCTTTTCAAGGTCATGGACCAGCGCTCCTCCAGCCTTCCTTCCCTGCTGCTCCTCAAGGGCAAGCTGGACATGCTGGACGCACAGCTCGGACTGCGGCGGTCGATCCGCAGCGGAGAAGAGGCCATGGAGAGCGAAGATGAGGACAACATCATCTACGTGGAAGGCCAGGAAGAGGATGAGGAGGATGATAGTGATGCTGACGCTAAGAACGCGACCACCCCGCGGACCAAGTCGATACGCGATCAAGCATTCGATGAAGAGGAATCCATGCTGAATGGCGTCCAGTCCGGCGACGAGTCCGAGGACGAGGAAGAGGGCAGTGAAGAGGAGGAAGAGGAGGATGAAAACATCCTGGATGTGGAGGCCGAAGAATCGGCCGGATCATCCGATGCCGAGGAATCACTAGAGGAAGACGAGGACGAGGACGACGATGACGCCGAGAGCGCCGGATCGATGGTAGACTTCATTGCGGACACGGAAGACGAGGAGTCGGATGAGGAACCGCTAGCAACATCCAAGCCGCCGCCGTCCAAGAAGGCTCGGCTGAGCGGCGGAGGACGTGGAAAGGGTAAAAACAAGGGCAGAAAATAGAAGACAGAGCAAAAGCCGAGCGCCCGAATGACGACCCGACCTCCCCTTTAGATCTTATACCCTGTTCATCAGCACTGTGTGTCCCGGATGATGGTCGTGATTTGTTTAAAAGTCAGAGAGAACGGAAGGAAGGAATGAAAGTATAGGAATTCTGTGTTTGCTTTCGTTGGTTATCTATCTATTGATCTATTATTATCATTATTATCATCTTCTTGTTCGATTATATTATCGGGTGCATGTTAGACTGGGGAGAGGGAGGAGTATGAACTATATATATGATCATATCATTCTACCATTCATACCATTCATACCATTGATTACTTTATATATCCGGGTATTTCATAATCAATACTCCGCCATAAATATATATCCATCCCCTTCCCCATCACCATCACCATCTTCAACCCCACTCATCTGCCTTGTACTACGTACCAGACTCCCCAACAATATATATAACCATAAACCACTACAACATCAACTACTATCACTCCATACACACATAATCATCACCACCAAACAACCTAAACCTCTGCTCCCCCACAAGCCCGCTTATACAAAACCCTATGCCCCGGAACCTCCACCAACGGAACCTCCCAAACCAAGGTACTTTCCTCCGTCGGATACACCGTATAATGTCCCTGCGTACTAACCTCCGCCGTATCCAACGCCAAAATCGCCCCGTTCCGTCCCCCAATCACCCACGCCTCATCCGTTGAGTTGGGTAATGTGATATGGGCCACGCCGGAGAGGAAAATTACCCATCTTGTATTTCATATTTTGTTAGTGTATGGTCTTGGGGGTTGGGATGATGTATATGTAATGTCTATAGTAGGGTACGAGATGGATGGGATGGATGGGATGGGAGAACGTACTGAATCGTCGGTGCATTGTGTCGACCACCATCGTAATTTCCCGGGATGAGTATGTTGGTGGCGTTGCCGGTGATAGGGCCGAGGGGGAGCATGGCGGTGCCGGAGACGCCGGCTTGGGCGGAGGTGGTGTAGCCCGGGTCCAGGGCCCAGCATTCGAGGGCGGATTGGTTGTTGTGGGCGGTGATGGTGGTGATGTTGAGGGTGCTGGGGAAGGAGGAAGTGGTGGTGTTGGTTGATGCCGCGGCGGCGCTGGTAGCCGCAAGGAGGGTGGTGAAGAGGACAGGGAGGAAGATCATGGTTGCGGTGGTCAAATGGTGAGGTGGTAAAAGACAAGTGGTATACTCCGGAAAGTAGGGATGGTTCGTGGTATAGTTCTGGTGGTGATGGGGGCGATGATGTTTCGAGTGGAACAGGACAGGACGACTATAGATTCTGCAGACCTTCAACCGGGACTATCCTCCGCCTACGCAGTAAGCACCACTATGTAAAACTAGTAACTGGACCATTCTTCAGCTCGGAGTGCACGATCCGGACGATCGAAGCTTGAGTCAGGCAAGACGCGCTATTGATGCACGAACCCCGATCTGAAAATGATCGGCGCCGTGATCCCGTTTATTAGGGTTGACTCTCACCGAAGCATAAGAATACAGACAGGATGTACATGATGACTCTCCCGCCGTAAGGATAACCCGCCCTCGGCGCGCTAATCAATAGTGACAAGATGTGCCCTGCCTGTATCAACGGATGATTTCGTCCCCGAGGATTTCCAGCCCCTCCAGCCCCTCGAGAATCCCACTGCCTCCCAGGGGCCCGGCCACCACAGCAGTGCCTCGCTTGGGCCCGCTCCACACCTCATGAAACTTGACACTCTGATCGCTGGATGCCACGATGATACACCCTTCTTGCATTGTGCGAGAACACCAGAGACCCCCTTCTTTGGCCCGGGGTTGGACAACTGCTCGACTCGCGCTCCGTCGGCTGGGCTCACTCCGACTTGGTTCCGCTAAACGGTCATGCATCACCCCGGATGTAGAGGACTGACCTTCGCGATCTTGGCTCCAATCTTCGCTGTCACGGGGGCGGCCGGGATAGCTCACGGCGCAGAGCGCACGCCCACAGTCAACCAGCAAGTCGTTCTCAGGACTGTCCCAGCTGCTGCCATGCGGCCCCCAGGGGATCGCGGCGATCTGGGCGCAGCTCGGCCAGGCAAATACGGCGATGCGGAACGGATGCTCGGGTTGTGCAAATCCAAACGTAGCCACGATTTCCCGTCGAGTTCGGCTCCAAATCAGGCTGGTTACCTGAGCGTACACATTGATCGTGGCCAGACACGCGCCGGTCGGGGCATGGTAAAAATGGATGGCTCGGTCGTTTGAGCCCCCACCGGTAGCCAGAAGTGACGGTTGCCAAGGGGCAAATGCAATCGCCTTGACCGCGGCGCCATGGGCGAGCCGATGCCTCTGGCGGTTGGACGGGATCAGGACCGTTCGGTCACCCCCGGCGATCAGCGACCCCGTATGGTTGAGGAGCGAGGAAGCCAGTGGCTTTGTGCAGGATAACGCCCAGGGTGGAAGGAGATGGCTGATGAGACTGCGTCGTCGGAAAAGCCGTTTGCGAGCAGTCGCAGCAAAACAGGAAAATGTGCCTGTACAGTCTGTTCCTTCCGACTGACACGACTGTGACGGACAGCCCTGGGATAAATACTTATATCCTCGTGAAGGGAGGATGTCATGGAGGTCGAATAGCAAACAGCAATTGTCATTTCCTCCAGTCGCAAGATAGGATCCGTCCGGGGACCATGTGATGCCGCAGATCTGCTGGGTGTGCGCTGAGATCTTGGCGATTAGAATCATAGCTCCATGCCACTCGTATTGATCCGGGTCTTCACCATCGGGCCATTCCACGGAGTAGTACCATACATTACCAAGGTCATCGCCCACGGCGAGATCTTCGACGTCCACCTCGATGTTGCGGAGCCTCTCCGATAGCCTCCGAGTCTTGGTCTGCCTGAACGCCAAACAAGTGATGGAATCAGGATGGCTAATTTCAAACCGGACCTCGGGCTCCAATGTGCCCCAGAGACATAGCATGCCCGACTGCCTTCCGACGGCCAAAATGCTTTTGCCGCCATTCTCGGAGGAAAATGCCAACGATGTCACATAGCTGGAGGGGTGTTGATCGCTGAATGGTGGGTGCTGTACACCCCAAAGCTCAGACCATAGGTAAACGCGGTGGCCAAGTCCCACAGCAAGTACGCCGGAAATAGTTGAGTATGCTAGCGTCGAACAATAAAAATCGTCCCGGAGCAGGGGGGCATCGAGGATGCGAAATGGACGGTTCGGGACGACTCTCTCATCCTCTTTCGATGTAACCGTCCCTAGCAGTTATTTTTAGTAGCTGTCATTGACGACGCAATCTTGGAAGGCACTTAAGGGAAAAGGGGGCAAGAGAGGGGGGGGATAAACGGTGATGCTTTCCAGCCTTGCAAGTCAAGGTGCAATGATCGAGACAAAGTCATGTAGATCTTCAAATGAGATCGCAAGGGCCCTCTACAAGGGTTTGGATCGAGCCTGCTCAAGGAGCATACACTTACACTGATATTTCTCGGCTCGCTTCCAGGCATTGTCTTTCCAAACAAACGGGGAAAACCGCTCATAGTCTGGAGAGGAGGGGCTCGGTAAGGATTCAAGCAAAGGCCAGAGCTTGCAATTTTTCAGCAGTCTCCTTGCTGGGTCAATGTTCAAGGCGAGAGCCACCCTGGACTTGTGTCTCTCACGTTCCTCGGTCGATGCAACTTGGGGCAGAAACTTGGCAGCAAACATCGGTGCAGTCGTTCCACTCGCAAACTGTCCGCCCGAGCCATTGGGGGTCGCCATAGACCGTCGGCCTAGAGCAGCCGATGTTCCTCCCACATTCCAAACGGCCCCATTGCTGACTTGCCTGGAAACGTCTCTTGAGCCACGAGAGAAGTCGCTGGCCGCAGTAGCTGGGTCGATGACCAGATGAGGGCCGTAGTGAGTATTGCATATACGGTCTGACGGTATCCTTGGAGAGTTCCCAGATCTCCGGAAGCGCGCGGGCATGAATGGGTCCTCTTTCGGTAAGCGTTGTCGTAGGATTTTTTCTTCTGGAGATAGTTCTCGAGGGCTCCTTCCTACCCGGAAAGGCGTTGATGTGCTGTTGGAATCCCGCCTGGGAATGAACCTATCTGGCAGGGTTGGGCTCCTCAGCTCAGCGTCAGGAGTGCTGAGGATGATAGGATTTCTGATTCTTTTAGGACTTCTTCTGACTGGCACCAAGGAGTCAAGACTAGCGTGTTTCGTTGCTGGCGTACGGTTTGCATCACTGATTGATTCGGCGCTTCTGGCTGCCCTGTGCGACGAATGAGGGGGATATTTGGTATCCTTGTCCCTTTCCTTGCCCCTGACTTTGGCCTTCGTTTGTCCTGCAGAAGGAGTGTGTACGTTAAGTTTAGAATGAGTGACAGGTGCTAGATGTAATAGAGGGTTGGCAGATGGAAATGTGGATGTCACAAATTGGCCTTTTCGGACGGTTGACTTGTAAGAGGGGGTTTCTGGAAAGACGTCCACATCTGCTAGAAGAGAGCTCCCCCTTGGATGTATCGCTGGGCAACTCATTGCCCCCCAGCCTCCAACCCCGTAGTTGACCGACAGCCGGTCACTACTCGATGTATCAGTGCTAAAGTGATGTATGCTATGTCAGCGTGTGGATGTGTTTGGATAGAAAGAATGAACAAGGGATCTTATTGATATACAGCCATGCTGTAGAGATAGCACGTGAGTTAGTGACATGGCCGATGGATCCCTGGCAGAGGGGGAAGTAAAGAGTTGGCCATCAGCGTCGCGATGGCCGGGGAGGTATACGGCACGTGACTGATCTGGATGGGGAAGGTGGCTGCGGCTTCCCTGTTCAGGCAACCGCTTCAACTCTCGGCCGTCCCTTATCGATAAGTCCATCCCCTGACACTGCGAGCCACTGTCCACCTCTCACACCTATTAGACCCTAGAGACATCGTTTGACATGGCTGCCGTAAAGATATTCCCCCTTAGACTTCCCACTCCCTTCACTGACAGCTGGGCAGCATGGGATTCCCCGCTACTCGCTCCAAGCGGAGCGGACCGAAGAGGGTCGTCAAAAAGAGCTTCACAAGATCGAGAAGTATCGCGAACTCGACCAGTCGGTCCGTGACAAGGTAGGCCATATGCATGTAATCAAGTTGTCACATATGTTGGCTAATCATGGTCGACTAGATTGCGAAACACCAGCATACACCAGAAACGCTACAGAAAATAAGCGAATTACTGACCAGCAACCCGGAGTACTACACCGTGTGGAATTATCGACGCCAGGTGTTGCGAAGTGAATTTTCAGCAGCCGCTTCAGCTGGCTCAGATGAAGCTGCTGCAGCCCAGATCTCCACTTTGATCAAGAATGATCTACTATTCACGGTTCCCCTCCTGCGTAGCTTTCCCAAGTGCTACTGGATCTGGAACTACCGTACCTGGCTTCTGGATGAAGCCAAGCGTCTGCTCCCAGTACCTGCTGCGCAGAAATTCTGGCAGGAAGAACTGGCCCTCGTAGGGAAAATGCTTAGCTTAGACAGCAGAAACTTCCATGGCTGGGGTTACAGACGTTTTGTCGTGGAGACGCTGCGAGAGCTCAAATCGGAGGAGCAGGATGGGAAGCAGATGACGCAAACGGAGTTTGAGTATGCAAAGAAGATGATCGGCGCGAATCTCTCCAACTTCTCGGCGTGGCACTATCGTACGAAGCTCATCCAGCGCTTGTTGACCGAGAACGCGGCTAGTGACGAGGAACGAAGAAAAATGCTCGATGATGGTACGTCACCCCTGGTTTCTGCGTGGCGTGGAGACAGCGTACGAGTATGCGTGTTGACATATCATATTGGAAGAACTTGACTTGATCCATCGTGCCCTGTGCGACCCGTATGACCAGTCATTGTGGTTCTATCACCAAAACCTGATGTGCACATTCGATCCATCCGTGGCAGATCAGACGCTAGCGCCGAAGTTGAGTGATGCGGAGCGCCTGGATTATCTCCGACGTGAAATCGACGAGATCCAGGAGATGCTGGACGGGGCGGAGGATTGCAAATACATCTACCAAGCACTGATCGATTGTACGATGTTGGCGTGGAAGGTAGAAGGAAGCGCGCCCAGTGGGGAATCGAAATCAAAGGTCTTGGACTGGCTCGCGGAATTGAAGACGCTGGACCCGCTGCGACTTCAACGGTGGCTGGATTTTGAACAGTCGCTCGGGCGCTGAGACGATCATCCCTTGCCTATGGATATGTATAGTAATCTATGGGCGCCATCTGCGGGGGATTTTTGCTTTGTTTCAAGAGATTGTCCGATCTTGTTTTATTACTTGCTTTTTCTTGTGCCATGCTGATGTGCTGCGGGTGGACATAGCAAGTTGATGGCTCCAGCTGTACTTAGTCCGTAGTAGTGGGCCAACCATCGGGATGGATTTTGTTGGTGAGTTTCAGAATAACAGGTGGCCACGGCAGTGCTTTACCGACTCGGGTGGAGGGGGGGGGGGGATGGCAGTGAACGATCAGGAAGAATAATCCCCCCGAATCGTTCGCCTGGCAGGAACTAATCATCACTTATTCTTCCGACCCCCAAAATAAAATAACCTGAAGGGCTGACGAACAGAACTGGCGTCACGTAACCGCCGGCCAGCCAACCGCCGGCCTCCCTAGCAGCTCACAGCCGACCACCAACACTAAGGTGATAGCTGAGAGGCTAAGGAAGTCGCCGGACTACTTTTGTAGTAAGAATAGCAAAGTAAGCACCTGCCAGCGGGCGTTAGTTAAGGGGGAAGGCAGCATCCGAATCACGGGGACGGGTCTCGCCAAGCCCTTTTCCAGTTGCTCGCCAGGGGATCGCTTTAGTGACTGACTTGACTCCGTAGTCTCTTCAGCAACCGCCAACTCTCCGTCTCCTTGTCCCTTGGGGTTCGTGCTGCTGACGGGAAAAAGGAGGCAGTCCCATTCATTCTTCTCCGTCCTGCCTGGATCCATTGCGGGCATCTCCCCTGCCAGTCCCGTGGTACAGTCCGGAATTCCACCCGCTGGCTCTGGGTCCATTCCATCCCATCGTATCCAACCTCCCCCCTTCCTCCTCATAATTTACCCATTGAACGACGACGGCCTGTGGCTTCCGCTCAACACACCTGCTTCCCTTCGTTCTCCTCTTTCCCTACCATGGAATAATTGTTGGTCTGTCTTCGTCCACCATCCCGAACTTCGTTTCTTCCGCCTCGCTTGTGTGAATCGGAACTTGGATTGAAGAAACCAGCTGGTTTCCCATAGTTGGCGCCCTCCCAGGTGGTCGGGTTCCAACATGTCTTCTACACGGAACAGCGGAGATTACGAAGGAGTAAGCTCGTCCAGTTCAGAACCCGGCGATCTTGAGGAAAGGCTCACCATCTCTTCACACCAGGACTCCTTTGATGATGCCCCCGAATCCCCGAACCTGCACGGCAGGCTGAGTGTTTCGATTCCTCAGAGCTCTTCCACCCGGTCTTTGACAGACAGCCCTCCCAGCGGATCGAATGTCGCGACGCCTCAATTGACGGAAGCTCCCCCGTTACCCACGCCTTCTCACGAGGATCACGAGACGGCCGAAGACACCGATGATCACGATAGCGTGGGCGCACAATCAGAAGCGGAGGGTGCCCCTCCCAAACAAAAGCTGCAGAAATCTCCTCTTTTGACGGCGCACCGGCTATCGACAACCTCTCTCGACGATGTCAATCTTGCCAGCAGCAACAAGGATGATGAATCGATCGAGAACCAGGATTTGAGCCAGGAGCTCAAATCTGGCACCCCTCAACTAACGTCGAGAGATTCCACGTCGTCCCACAGTTCGCGCCTCCAGGGATCTGGCAACGCCCCTCCCGCGAAGAATCAGGCCCCTGTTGCACCGCCGCCTCCACCGACTCGATCATTTACCAGTCCGTTCGCATGGCTTTCTCGAAGCTCGTCGGGTGGAAAGGACACCAAGTCCCCTCCGGCGCAACCACGTCGGAACACGGCTGCGTCTATCTCAACGATCTCGAGCAATCCGGAGTTGGCGGGTCGACACCACGACGGGGAGGACGCGGATGGCTTGAATCCCCGGAAGCCTAGACGCAGTAGTCTCAAGGACCAGTTCAAACAGCTCAGGATGCGGGAGGAAGGACTCGCGTCGGATTATGACGAGATTAGCGTTGCATCAGGACGTGCAAGCATCAGCCAGCCCGCCGGAAGCCCTCCGCCCAGCATTCCGGAAGAAGGAGAGAATGGCATTGCCGTCGCGACGTCGCCGCCTAGTGGAGCAGCGACCGTCAATCCCAACCTTGCCCCGGGCACCGTGGCTGGGATTTCGACCTCTGCGACCGACGCGTCTGCACCGGTGGACTGGGAGCTCTGGCAGCAACTGGTCAACAATGGCGCGCAAGCGTTGAAGGGAGCCAACTCGAATGATTTGAACGCGGCTATCAAACGAGGCATCCCGCAGACTATCCGAGGAGTGATCTGGCAGGTCCTGGCTGATAGCAGGAACCCCGAGCTCGAGGAAGTATACCGGGAACTTGTTGCCCGTGGCACAGACAAGGAGAGGCAGCGTACGCCCAATGGCACTATCAATGGAGCTGGCGACAAGGACTCTACAGCCTCTTCCTCCCGCTCATCCGTTCGCTCGGAACGCTCTGCATCGCTGGCTCATTCGCTCAATGGCTCACCAAGTCCTTCCCACGAGGTGGATCCCGAAAAGCTGGCCAAGGAGCAAGCCGGGAGCGAAACTGCTCGCAAGAAGAAGGCCAAGGAGGAAGCGGCTGCGCTCCAGAAGCTAGAAAAGACTATCCGTCGTGACCTTGGTGCTCGGACAAGCTATTCACGCTACTTCGTGTCGCAAGGGAACCAGGAAGGGCTGTTCGGGCTCTGCAAGGCATACGCTCTGTACGACGAGGCGGTGGGATATGCCCAGGGAATGAACTTCATTGTTATGCCATTGCTATTCAATGTAAGAACCTGACCCAGTCTACAAGACGTCGAGAACACTGTCGCTGATGCTGATCTCTCACCTAGATGGACGAGGCCGAAGCATTCACGCTTCTCGTCAAACTCATGAACCAGTATGGGCTGCGGGAGCTGTTTATCCATGACATGCCAGGTCTGCACCGCAGCCTTTATCTATTCGAACGCTTGCTGGAGGACGTGGAGCCGGCTCTCTATTGTCACCTCCGGCGGCGGGGAGTGCCGCCGCAATTGTACGCCACTCAGTGGTTCCTGACCCTTTTCGCCTACCGATTCCCTCTTCAACTGGTCCTCCGCGTCTACGATCTTATTTTCGAGGAAGGCCTTGAGAACACCATTTTGAAATTTGCGCTGGCTATCATGCGCCGGAATGCGGACACGCTCTTGAGCATGAAGGACATGGCGCCACTGACGACCTTTTTGAAGGAGCGCTTGTTCGATGTGTACATTGACAAGCAGCCCTCCGCGTCGTCGATTCTGGAGTCCGGTTTCTTTGGGAGCTCAGGGGCTGCGGATAAGGAAGTCTACCGGGCCGACATAATGGTCCAGGACGCTTGCGCCATCCCTCTCGAGCCTGAGACGATCCGTGCCTACACGGCGGAATGGGAAGAGAAGGAGCGGACCGAGAAGGAGCGCGAAATGGAGCTGGAACACCTTCGGCACACGGTTGCCTCGCAGAGTGCCCGGATCCGCCTACTAGAGGAGCAAGCCGAGGCGTCTGATAAAGAACATGTGCAGCTTGCGTCCGAACTGGTGCACCTCAAGGTGGAGAATGAGGAATTGACGGACATCAACGATGCGATGAAGCTGCAGGTCAAGGAGCTGAAGAATGTTGTGGATAAGCAACCGGCGGAGGTGGAAGAGAAGCTGCGGACGGAGATGGAACGCATCATGCAGCGCAACGTTGAGGTTCAGAATGAGAACCGGTCGATGGTGGAGCAGATGGCGGAGATGGAGAAGGAGCTGGTCGAGGCAAAGATGAAATGGGCCGAGGTAAGTGTCACCAGTTCGTATATGATGGATGTGGCTGACATGCGCAGATTCACGACGAACACGAAAACCTGAAGTTGAAATGGAGCGATCTCCGCAAGGCTCTCAACTGAGCTGGCTGTAGATATATTCTAACTGAGTTTAGCGGGTGTTGCCTGGCTTCGCTGCTTGCTTCTTTCCTTCCCTCGACCGGATGCTCGATGATTATCTCTGTCTGTACATTTAAGCGGCTGACACGAGGGGCCTTGTTGGGTAATTGTATACCAAGGCTCGGCGAGGACGATGTTAATTGTATCATGTTTCTGCAGCGAGGCGGCTGATATCCTCCACCTTCGTGCTGTGATATTTTCATATGCGAGTAGCCATGAGTCCATCCATGTATACCATGACAATAGTCCTTACTAGGAACATCACAATAGACTTTACACCCATACCATACTTGACACATCTATCATCACCATTCCCTATGCAAAAGCTAAAAGATAAATCACAAGAAGAAACCCAATTCTCGAACCCATCTACCCAAACCCATCCACCCATACCTATAACCAAATTGATATTGAAAAGATCAAACAACACTCTCAAAAAACGTCGTCAACTTATCCGTCCTGACGGGCCCCACCACTGCCTTCAGAGCCTTATGCGCCTCACACTCCTCATCATAATACACCATATCTTCCAGACTCGCGAACGTGGTCTTCACGGAGAGATTGAATCCGTTGTTGCGCTCGTCGGGGAAAGAGGCCCCGGCGGCGGTGCTGAGGATGTAGGGTTTTCCGTCCTGTTCATTATTCATCAATAACATTATCGTGCGTAATAAGGATGAGTATGGTTGTCATTGTCATTGTGAATTGAGCTGTGTATGATAAATAATATGAGGTGGTGTGGGGAGAGGGGAGGGGGTACCTTAACCGCCGTCTTCACCAAAACCTTATACTGATCCAAGACGCGATCGCGATCGGCCTCATTGGGGATTTTGAAGAGGGTGATGCGTTCGATGGGAGCCATTTTTCGGGTCAGGGTTGAGAAGGGACGGAGCATTGGTTGGAGGGGATGGAGGTTGGTTGGTGTGGATGGGTGGGGGGTATTTATAGTTGGGAGATTGGTTTGAGGAACGGACGGGTGGATTAGGGTGAGTGAGATGCGATGCGGGGTATGAAGGTATTAGATTCAGAGGGGATTGCGTAGAGGGATGGGTGGGATTGTTTGGTGTCAAGGGGAAGAAGGTTCAACTGTACTGTGTCACTTTGTGGCTTCCGACGGATGTCGGATCAGGGAGGTTCCCTCGGATGTGTTGCGGGTGGGGATTTCTACTATGTGGGGAGTATCTCTGAGGTACTACATAGTATGGAGGTGTGATGGTGGGTTGGGGTTACTGGATGCGATGGAAGTGGATTGATGATGGATGGGAGGATATGGATCTATGAATGAGATTCGCAATTGATTGGTCTGCCGTGTAACTAAAGCAATGATCTCTGCAGACTGTCTGCAATCGGGCGGAATCTTTCCTCGCCGTCAATTCCGCCCGGGTATGTCTTTTCTCGGCAAAGTGGCAAGGCGGAATCAGCAGGCAGGTTACCAATTCCGCCGGAGTGCTTGTTCGCGCTCGTACGCTTCAAAGAGGCACTTGAAATTCCCCGCGCCAAACCCGTCAAAGTTATTGCGCTGGATCACTTCGATAAATATCGTCGGCGAATCTACAACGTGCTTTGTGAAGATCTGGAGTAGATATCCCTTTTCGTCAAAGTCCACCAGTATGTGCAGTCTCTGCAGCGTGTCGATATCTTCGTGTATTTCGGGGCCCCCGTCAGAGAGCCGCTGTCGCAGGTCCTCGTAGTACTCGTCCGGCACGCGAAGGAACACCACGCCGCGGTCCCGCAAGCGAGTGACAGCCGCGACGATATCATGGGTCCGGAATGCGATGTGCTGGACACCGGCGCCGTTGTAGAAGTCAACGAACCTACCCAATGATGAGTCCTGTCCTGTAGTATGGTCCTACTAATAGGCAACCTACTCCTCGATTTGCGATTGCCTCTTTCCCTGAACCGGCTCGTTCATAGGCATTTTGATCACTTCATTGGGAGATGCGACGACAATGGACCGCATGGCCGAATATTCACCACACATGCCAACATCATCCACAGTCCAATATCGGTGAAAGTCGAGACAGTCTTCGTAGCTGCCGTATGCTTAGCCTTGACCAACGAACGTAGAGAGCAGCATACTATTGAACGGCCGGATCAACGCCGTTCCACGGCTGATTGCCAACGCAGTGGTCGATCTCGATGAATTCGATCTTTGGCAGTTGCTGATTGAGGCGATCTCGCTCCGTTAACGCTATGTAGCCGGGCAGGAACGGACCCGAGTACCGCTGACGGTTGATCAAAGAATGCACAGTATCTCCGTAAGTCCCGATCGTGGCTAGAAGGATGGCGCCTTTCTCACCGTCGTGCTGTATCTGGGGAGATCGAATCGAGGGAGCACCGTGATCGACTGCCCTCTTCCAGACGCTCTCCACGTCGCCTTCAATCCGGAATGCCACATCTTTGACCCCATCCCCGTGTTTGGCCAGGTGATCACAAATCTCAGTCAAAGCGCGTCTCTCCTCATCAGGCAGATCGTCTTGCTCAGCTTTTGACAGAGAACGGACAGGCGAGGTGAGTACAAAGGCGCCTGCATTGTTGGAGATCACATAGGACACAATGTTTTGAGAACCGGTCTCGGGGCCTCGATATGCGACCTGCTCAAATCCCATGCGAGTGACGTAGTAGCTGGCCGCCTGTTTGGCGTTGCCAACGTACCAAGTAATGTGATCGAAGCCCACATACTCTGGCCCCAACTTGGAAGGAAAGATGTCTTCTTTCTGCTCCTCTAGGAGAACCATGGTCGGACAATTGGTAGGATATATTGTGCTTGCAAGGTAGTCGAAGAGGGTAGCTCTCGGATTGCGCTCAATATATAGACAAAGGCTCCGTAGGAGCCAACCTCATTCCTTCTAGCCTTCAGAAGGACCACACAGTCTGGTTGAGTTCCGGTTTCCAACCAGGACATCGCTGGCCTTGTTAGCAACGGGCGATCGCCTCGGTTTATCGTATCAACAGCATGGTATGGTCGATTCCTTATCGAAATTGTATGCGAGATTAACTCCCACCACCGCCTTCAGTGAACCGGGCATAAAGTTCAGCCATTGACATATCTATGACTCGAATCAGCGCTGAACGGCCGACAAGAGCCACGGTAGCCTCGATACCGGACCAGCACGGACAGCCTGAGGTCCGAACTTCAACCGGTGTGTTTCCCTAGTCCAGCGCCATAACCAGTTTGTGTAGCGCAAAACCGCCGAGGTATCCAATTGTCCGGCTTCAAACAGCGAACATCTTGCCCTCAAATGTCATTGACAGGCTCCGGCCTACTCTTGAAGAAGATCTTGTATTTCACGACCTCAACGATCTCCAACTCCTCGCCATCGTCAGCAGCACCCGATTCCTTCTGCCTCCGCTGCACAAGGGCCAGGGGCTGTGGTAGTTTCTTCACTTCGCCGGTCATTCGCTGGTATCGTCCAACGTACAAATAGACTCTCTTCATCCATTTCGTGTCATCTGGTGCCGTAAACTGTGGCGAGTAGTCTGGGAACATGAGTCTGCCGATTGGGGTCTCGAACACGGCAGCATTAGGATCGCGAGGGCTATCGGGCGATGATCTAGACTGGTTGTCTTGCGAGGGGATGTTGATTGTGCCTTGAAGTTCGAGGAGGGCGAGGCCGGAGGGGGTTTGCAGAAGCTGGGGAAGAGGGTTGTTCACGCGTGTGGGCGAATTGGACGCGCGCGGGTGGAGCGGAATCGACGGCATTTGGGGCGATCTCGATTCAATAACGGCTTCTGAGCGGAAGACTTGTCTAATTCCGTGCTTTTGGCGCGTGAGAAGGAGATGAAGCAGGAACGCGAGGGAAGGGGCCGGACGTCGCGATGAAGGTCGAAAAAGCGAAATTAGCGCGTCACGCCAATCATGCCGTATCTTATCGGCATTTCCCGTTTGGGATGTTGGCAAGAGCCGGCCCGACCAGCTGCGCCAACACTTTCCAGACAGAGTACAACGAAGACAAATGGGTTGTTTTATAATTCGATTTGATATTATCCTGCAAGGCCTCGACCTCTGATATCAAGGAAAATGGCGATATGATAACATCGTAAGTTAATTATCAATAGGCCCACAATCGTGCTCGGATCCTCCTCGCTCTGCCTTCTCTTCGAAACCAAAAGCCCAGCAGACTCTTCATAGATGCACATGTTCGTCTGTGACATAGGTTCGACCTCCCTGGCTCATCCAAGACATCCAACGGTCGTGGCACGGCAAGCAAAGGAACACTCTGTTCTCAAGGATGCATATGATCTCATGCAACAAGAGGCGCTTTAGTTTGATACATTGTACGAGCATCGTACTGCACAGCTAAAGTTCAGTTCCGGCCAGAAGCCGTGCGTGTTACTAATGAGCGAGCTGGCCATGTCATCAGTCCCCTGACCATTGGACAGCTCGATAAGGGCCAAAGTAGTCTTGAGATATTGATGCCCTGACAGCTATCGAACTCAGCTTTTACGATAGCAGGCATCCTCCAAATTATTCAGACCTCGGATGGCTTCGTTCACCATGTCTTCGCCGCTCGTGCCGGCGGGGCCCTGCAGCTTACCGTAGCGCAGGTCGCTCAAATCACCGACTGTGTTGTTGAGCTTAGACAAGATCAAGGTTGCTTTCTCATCCATCTCAGCAACTTGGCGTTCAATGTCTGAACAGGCCTTCTCCATGGCATCTAGGAGACTGGATGCCGAATGATACTCGGAGATCGAGGATGTTTGCCCGAACAACTGGACATCCATATCCATCTCTCGCTGGTCAGTGGACGAGAGTCCATCAACGCCGGTTTTCGTGATGGACTTGCGAAGCTCTGCTTTTTGGTTCTCACCCTGACGGACTTCTTTGTCGATGTTCCCATTGACTAGATCCATGTCATGTTCACGTAGCTCTTGCAGCTCGCGGTAGAGCGCTCTAATGTGCGGGTGAGACCGCAGCCTCTTTGGGAAAAGCTCCGTAAATTGCTGCAATGATATGAGTGTTGGCAGCGGAGCTGGGGAGAGCAGGAAATTGCTCAGAATAGAAGCTTCGGTAGGCGCCATGGTGGTTCAATGTAAATCCACAGGAGAGAAAAGTAGTGAATTGATTAAAGCCTCAATTGAGAAGGCCGAATGCCTCTAAGATCTCCTTTTTCTCGTCCTCGGGGTATTATTCTTCTGTCGCTGCTGTGTTACCCTCAATGGGGATGAACCGCGTCTTGCGCCGATCAGCTTACCAGGACCGGGGCGGCCAGAGTTGGAGTTGGGCTTGACGGAAAACAAAGTCACAGTCTTAAGTTCGCCGAAGCGGAGGACGGTGGTCAGCTGGTGAGAAATGCTCTATGATGTAGAATACGGAGTGGATAGCGGTGGACGGGGAGAAAGTGAGGAAGAAAGCCGGCGGCGGGCGAAACCATTAGAATTAGAACCCGTCAGGAAAGTCCGTGACTTGCCCTTTTGGACGCGTTCCTTCATCCAGTCGGTCCGCTTCCTCTTCTTGCCCCAACACCGCGACATGCTTTAATCCCTCACCACTTTGCATCCCTCGTCCTCTGTCTGCCCTTGAATCATCTCCCGTTCATTCTGTGTGCGCTTGCTGTCGTAAATAGCAATCAATTCTCGGTGAGACTGCCAGTATCCTGTCCATATCGGACATCCTGACCTTGATTTGATCTAATCGACTATCTTCTGAGGGAAAGCCAGGCTTCTGATAAGCTGGATTCTACGCCGTCTGGTGGAAATTGCATTTGTCCATCATTTCTCGGC
Organism: Aspergillus ibericus CBS 121593; assembly: GCF_003184845.1. NCBI lineage: Eukaryota > Fungi > Ascomycota > Eurotiomycetes > Eurotiales > Aspergillaceae > Aspergillus > Aspergillus ibericus. The sequence continues at coordinate 93,497 of NW_020292105.1, read as the reverse complement.
GTGAGCCATCGCATCTGCTGTCTTATCCAGCTGTTGTCAATTCTTTGACTACTTTGCTGCACGTGCCTGTCAGCGAAAAGGACTCGACTGGGCTTTGAATACCAGTCTCCTCGAGCCACAGGACGCTACTGCTCGAACCTTCTTCCTCTCATCTGGCTGCAGGTTGAGGCTAGTGATTTCACGCCTTGACGGCACTCTACCCCTCATTGACAGCAAACATCCCTTGATCTGACTCCGTACCACTTCATCCCAAAATGGCTCCTACAAGCCATATGACTTACCAGAAGGACGAGAAAGTTCTCTGCTTCCATCATGAGATTCTGTACGAGGCCAAGATTCTTGACCTGAGGCACACGGATCCCGAAGACCGCAAGAGTCCTTATGAGTACCTGGTCCACTACAAGGGCTGGAAGAACACGTACGTCTGATCCCGTGTCACCACGATTCTGCTCGTTCTTATTGGGACTTTTTCTGTCCCTTGGTCGGAGTGAGATCTCAATTCTACTTTTTTCTTGACCAAAAGCCCTGTATTTTCATTCTCTCATTTCGGTCAATGATGCCACCGTCACGCCGAACCGGAGGTGTCCTGCCTGAGCTCAAATCACTGACATCTTCCTTGTCGTTTTAGCTGGGACGACTGGGTGCCCCAAGATCGCCTTCGTAAATTTACGGAGGAGAATCGGGAGTTGGCCACGACGCTTCGTCGTGAAGCAGAGGCTGCATTCCGCCAAAAGAGCACCAAAGCCTCCGTCAAGAAGAGGGGAGGCTCCGACCGCAGCTCCGCCCGGGGCAGCGAGGAAAGGCAAACTTCAGTTCCTGGCCGCGGAACCAAGAGAGCCCGAGACAACGACATCGAAAAGGTAAGTCCGCTGCAATTCTTGCCTCGGATTTTCCTGTGGCCCGTTACAGTGCCGATGACGGAGCCTAAAAGGGGTGTACAAGTCAACCCACATACTAACAGCATCACTACAGGAAGAGAGCTTTTACGTGCGGCCCTCAGTAAGAATAGTAATGCCGGATAATTTGAAGTCTCTTCTAGTGGATGACTGGGAAAACGTCACCAAAAACCAGCAAGTCGTGGCCTTGCCTGCCAAGTCTCCAGTCAATCAAATTCTTGACGACTATGTCAAAGAGGAGAAGGAAAAGCGCACCAGCTCGGCTGACATGGACGTTCTCGAGGAAGTAGTCATGGGCATACGCGAGTACTTCGACAAAGCACTTGACAAGGTCCTTCTGTACCGCTTCGAACGCGAGCAGTATCGGGCCCTTCGCAAGAAGTGGGAGGCAGGATCGGGCGATTATGCCGACAAAGGATCCCTTGACATCTATGGCGCGGAGCATCTGACTCGTCTTTTCGGTATGTTTTCCCCTCTGGAGTTCACCCTTTTACTAACAGGCTTTTCCAGCGACCATGCCCGAGCTCATCGCTCAGACAAATATGGACCAGCAGTCCACGAACAGACTCCGGGAGGAACTCTCAAAGTTCACCATGTGGCTGAGCAAAAACTCGAGCAAATATTTTGCCACGAGATATATGACCGCGAGCAACGAATACATTGAGAAATCGCGCGGCGTTCCCAACCCAAATCCTGGGACTGCCACATCGCGTTTAGTCTGAACACTGAGAAACGTATGACGCAGCTCACTTTGCATGCTTCAATTTGTCTTTCGTCTTCAAGCACATCTTTATCATTCATTCTTTTTTCTTTTCTTCAGTTTTTCCGCGTTGACTGGCTTGGGCTGCGATATATGGTTAGCAGCGAGAATGAGGCTGTCTCATGTATGCTATGGCGATAATGCTTTTACTGTAACATTAGGATAGAATTGGATTCAGCTGGCGAAACCAATCTTCCCCGTCCGTTTTCTCATGATCAGCCCAGAATGTCCCAAGCAACGGATACAAAGAATGAAATATAGCCATACTTATCCACCCCCCGAGGTATAAATTGAACACAAACTAGCAGAAAAAAAAGACTATTTCACCTATCTACCTCACTGTACCAAACAACACAAACAAACCACAAAGCACAACACAACAAAACCAACAAACAACCCCAACTCAACCCTCACACTCACACAACCAACCCCCTCGCATCATCAACCGTACACCTCGCCGCGCGCTTCAACTCCATCTTCCAGTCCGCCTCACGATACCTCGTCCACGCACTCAACCCCTCCGGCGGCTGAATACTAAGTGTCTCATACCCCTGCTTAATAATGCGATGAACCTCGCGCGGACTCAAATGCTTCTTCAGATTCGCTGGCACGGGCGCGGCCTCGCCGCCCGCATCGGGGTTCTGATCCGGGACGAAAAGCAGGGTGTAGAAGTGGGTGGAGACGGAGATGAGGGTATCGATGGCGGCGACGTGGACGTCCTTGCTGGAGGGGTCTGCGGAGGGAGAGGTCTTGAAGTTGTAGACGTCGCGGAAGCGGGTGATGATGGGGCCAGTTTCGACGAGCTTGTAGAAGAGATCGTCGTAGGAGAGGGGGTCAGGGAGGAAAGTGTCTCCCGAGGAGACGCAGAAGGCGATGAGGTTGATGAGGGTGGTGGTGAGGGTGGTGATGTGTGGGTTGGTGGTTAGGTCCGGGGCGTAGGTGGTGAGGAAGCGCATGAGGGAGAGGAGAGTGCGCCAGAGTTCGGACCAGTGGTAGGGGAGGCGGATTTTGTTCATGGAGAGGTAGGTGAGGAGGCGGAGGAGGACGGCGATGCAGTGGCTGTAGAGGCTGACGTCGAGACGGCGGCGGAGGTTATGGGTTAGGGTGTCGATGAGGATGTCGAAGATGACTGTTGCGAGGACCCGGTCGCCGGGGACGAGGGGGAGGTAGGGCTGGCGCTGGCGGCAGAGGCGCACTTTGCGCTTGCTTTCTTCGCTGCAGAGTTGCTTGCATAGTGTGCTGTCTTCGGAGAGGATGCGCAGGGTGAGGAGATTCAGCTCGGCGTAGTGGGCGACTCGGGGGGAGCGGTAGGCGTGCTGGAGGAGGTAAGAGGTGAGGGAGAGGAAGGAGGCGAATGGGGTCTCCTCGTTGTCTTTTTCGGGGGTGGCGCTGATGAGATGGTAGCCGAAGAGCTTGTTGGCGTTGATGAAGTCGTAGGTGGCGAGGAGGATAGCTGCTTGCTGGGCCGGTCTGGTGTTGTTAGTGGGATGTGATGGTTATGGGATAAGGAGTGCGTACAGCGCAGCAAATAGATCTTTGGCCTCTTCCGCAGTGGGTGCGGTGGCTTTTTCTTTCTTCCCCGGGGCAAGCACACCCAGTCCGAAATACATCAGAGTACCCATCAGGGTCCATCCCTCTGGGGAGTCATCTTGCACTGCAACGTAGCCGTTCCTCAGAGCGCCACAGGAGAGACCGACGCCCTTGGCGATCTTTTGGATGCTAGACTCGTTGACGAAATCATCGAGCCGCAGCTGGTAAGGATTCTGAAATTCGAACTTGTTGTAGTTTGCCAGCAAACCTAGAAGAACGAACGGCTCGAACACTTGCATCGGGCTGTCGGTTTCTTGGATGAACTTTTACGAGGTTAGCTTGCGTATGCGATGTTTAGCTGGAAACATACCTTCATGAGGGAAGGAAACAGGTCCCGATGTGTGAAATAGGAGACCAAGCTCGTCTTGTATGCTCCAGCCGTCATTGCGATGCCGGTTCTGATGGCCTTGAGACGGAGATCATCTGGGGCTGTCAATACATGCGAATCAGTTGTCAGTACGAATAAGGGCACTTACAATTACTGCCATTCCGGATGATGCCATCGAGGACGGCGACAAAGTTGGAGATAGCATGATCCACTTCGTCAAGACCGGCAAGAACAGTGATGACATCTGAGCTGGGATTGGTGTACTTTTTCTTCAAGACACATACTAAGAAGACCGTCAAGGTCTAGTCACTTTTAGAGATTGAGTAAAGATCATAGGGTCAGTGCACGTACCTCCAGTGCATAAGCATCCGCAGGACTGGATGCAGAGGCAGCTTCGCGGATTGCACGAGCAAAAAGCTGCTGGAATTGGGTCTGATAAGCAGTTAGTGAGATTCATCCTCTAATCATGCGATAAGGAAATGGCAGCTCGACCTGTAAGTTGAGGGTCTCATCCGGACTGAGCTGCTCTAGTACTGCAGTAAGCCGGGTGCGATCAGGGGGCAGCAAGAAGAATTCCCTCCAGAACCCCTCAGATGGCTCTGCATAGTCGGTAGTCTATGAGGGGATGTCAGCTGGGGGGTACCCATGGAGCGGGACTGAGACACGCACTTGGAATAGGTTCTCGTATAGTTGCACGATCTTAGGCTTGAAGGTTTCGGGTCTACTTTGTTGGGTTAAGGGGGATTCCATTGCGTTCGATCGAATGATAGGCGGTCAGCATAGAACATGGGACGTCTGCCAGCATCGCAGAAGGGAAGTCAAAGAGCCAGCCTGGGATGCGATAGGGAGCCGAAGAGAGGGACAAGCTGAGGGAGTCTCTCTTTGGGTCCCAGCTGTCGCCGTCTTATTCGACCACTCTTTTTCGGCCTATTCGGGCCAGCCCACTCCAGCCACCCTTAGCCTAAGGCCACCCACCACCCCGACCCCGGCTGACCCAGCCACAGCCCAGCGCCACGGTCGCTTGGGATTGCGTGAAGCAAGAGGTCCAGACTGTTGTGATCTAACGTGCTTTTGATGCAGAAAGTGTCGTGCTGGTGTCCAGGAATTACAACATCTACCACAGTGTTGGATTAGATGACATAATCAGGGGCAGCTGAAGTCATGCCATGTGGCATCTTGACCCTTGTAAATATTTACATAGGGGAGGGCACTGTTTCCATACTAGAAGGCAGTGTGCTACCCAATTTCCAGGTCCGCATGGTAACATCTAGACAAAGGAACTGATGATCCCGAGCCCAACCGGTGGCACATGCCCCTGAAGCTCACCGGGTCCTCCTTTGTCCCCTCGTAGACGTTTCATTGTTAATCAAGAATCCATCGAACATAGGAGAACCCCATTAGTCATGGTTTGCGCCTGAGGTAGTTACTCAGGCAGCCGTGTTAGTAAGACGGTGCAGAGTGTCCATCCAATCACGAAGGCGGAGAAACAATCGATGATGAACTCGGTTTCATGACAAGGGCAGGGAACGGGATTTCTGCATGATCACTGGGCCACTGGGGCCAGTTAGATTGCTACGGGCAGTTCCCCAACATTTGGGGCTCGATCAGGCGTTCGCTCAGGTGCCAGCAGTGGCGCCACTCTGCCTGTGTAGAAACACCTGCATGCTGATTGGTCGGCCCCGGGGTGGCCCTGGCACCTTTTAACCGACCGCCGGCAGTCTTCCATCCCAAACAGACTCAACTTCCGACCTCCCAGCAATCTTCATCCTCACATCGTTTCTTCTCATTCAGCGACCACACGACGCTTAGATTGCATGAGACTTCACCTTCTCACTGCCTCTACTACTGCATAGAGCATCGCTATCATCATCTACCTCACATCACACCAATATGTCGCTTTGCAAAGCTACCATGCCGTCTCCGGTGACATCATCCGCCACGATTCTCGGCTGGCTCAGACAGTCGTCCACCAGACGTTCCGCGCAGACCTGTCGCCTGTTCTCCTCATACGGAAATGCTCATCGGTCCTCGAAGCGTGACATGCAGACTGCCACGGCCTATCGTCCACACTCGCTGCCCACCTCCTTCCCGCCGCCCCGGAGCACCGGCACCGACTCCATCGCCGCAGACTTCCCCTCCTTCCGCGAGATGTCCCAACCTCAGTTGCCTGGCCAGGAGGGCCTTTCCAACCTGACTCTCAGAGAAAGGGAAGCCCAAAAGTCCAAGCCTGTTGAGACCACCTCCACCGCCCCATCCACCACCACCGCCAAACCCACCGAGAAGCCCCGTCGGAAGCTGCGTGCCAGAAAGGCTGCCATGAAGGTGACACCCGTGGCGATCGAGCAGCTTCGCAAGCTCCTATCGCAGCCCGACCCCAAGCTGATCCGAGTCGGTGTGAAGAACCGTGGCTGCTCCGGGCTCGCCTACCACCTGGAGTACGTGGAAAAGCCGGGCACCTTCGACGAGGTGGTGGAACAGGACGGCGTCAAGGTCCTGATCGACAGCAAGGCTCTGTTCAGCATCATCGGCAGCGAGATGGACTGGCAGGAAGACAAGCTGAGCAGGAGATTCGTCTTCCGCAACCCCAATATTAGTAAGCATCCCATCCTTTCGTCCGTGTCCCGGGAAACGGTTACTAACGGGGTACCTTTTACAGAGGAACAATGCGGATGCGGCGAATCCTTCATGGTATAATCGGTCGACCGGATCGATGTTAATGTGTTTTTCATATTATACGGATTACGTGGGTTTTCGCGTTTGTGCATTGGCCGGCGTTTGGTGGGCGGTTCCTGGATTCGGATCATCCTTTTTTACATTGCTGGACATACATTATTGATTCCCGGGCAAGGCCCACTACTGTGCAATACATTATTTGTTACTTGTTTAATTGGTGATGGATGAAGACTGATTCTGTGGGGGTTATGGACAGACGGGACAAGAAACATGTCCCAACTGCCAGCGACACTGGCTCTCCTATCACCCAGGACCAGAAAATATCCAATAACCAGATCACCTCTTCTCAAGCGCCTAACTTCCCCCCTCAACCCCAAACAGTACCTAGCAACCAAAACAACCAAAACATAACATAACACAAGAACCAACCCCACTACTCCGTAAGGAACTACATAGACCCGCAACAACATACGAAGTACATACATCGTATGTAACTACCCCACCTTGAATGATGAAACCCATACTATGTACAAAGTATGGATCGTATCCCGCCCCGCAGCATAAAGTCCATCCGAGGCCCCTCGGGATCCTAGATCCGACCCGACCCCTTGTGGGAGGTGTCAGATTAGATGATCGGATGACGGGTCCGATCCCTGCTCGGCTTTGCGGGATGGGGTAGCCGATAGTATAGCATGGAGGTGTACACCATGCTTGGATTATCGTAATGAGAGAGGAGGACTCCGTAAGAGAATCAATCATTGGATATCATTGTGGTGCAATTCATTTTATTTAAATAGGCGTTGTAGAACCACTCGGTCAATGGTATAAATTATCTTCTCTATTGGTTAGATTAGGTACAGATCGACTGTTTGATTACTGTCTACTTCACCATGACATCCTTCGCAACGCAATTGACCGATCCCAGTTTATTCGTCGAAAGGGCCTATATCAACGGCCAATGGGTGCCATCTACATCGACGAACGTATTCCGCGTTGTCAATCCCGCAACCGAGAACCCCATCGGCACGTGCCCGGAATCCACGCCGGAGGATCTCAATCTCGCGATCCAAGCTGCGAGTGATGCATTCCCTGCCTGGCGGTCCCTATCTGGTCGACAACGGGGCCGGATCCTCCGACGAGTCTACGATCTGCTCATTGCGAACAAGGAAGATCTGGGGAAGATCATCACGGCCGAGAACGGCAAAGCGAAGGGTGATGCCGAAGGGGAAGTTCTCTTCGCGGCGAGTTTCTTCGAGTGGTTCGGGGAGGAAGCGGCGCGGGTATATGGGGATGTGATCCCGCATAGTGCGGCGGGGAGTCGGGTGCGGGTGGTGAAGGAGCCGGTGGGGGTGTGTGGGATGATTACGCCGTGGAATTTCCCGATGGCGATGGGGGCGCGGAAGATGGCGGCGGCGTTGGCGGCGGGGTGTACGGTGGTGGTGAAGACGGATGGGGGGACGCCGTTTGCGACGAATGGGTTGGTGGTGATGATGGAGCGGGCGGGGGTGCCGGCCGGGGTGGTGAATGTGGTGACGGCGTTGGAGAATACGGCGGTGTTGGGACGGGGGTTGTGTGAGGATGAGAGGGTGCGGAAGATCTCGTTTACGGGGTCGACGAGGGTGGGGAGGTTGTTGATGAGGCAGGGGAGTGAGACGTTGAAGAAGTTGAGTTTGGAGTTGGGGGGGAATGCGCCGTTTATTGTGTTTGATGATGCGGAGGTGGAGGTTGCGGTGGCGAGTGCGTTGGTGAGTAAGTTTAAGGTTAGTGGGCAGACGTGTGTGTGTGCGAATCGGATGTTTGTGCAGGAGGGGATCTATGATCGGTTCTGTGAACGGTTGGTGGAGGAGGTGAAGAAGTTTCGTGTGGGTGATGGGCTGGAGGATGCGTCGGTCACGCATGGGCCGTTGACGAATGGGGTGGGTAAGGTGGAGGAGCTGGTTGGAGATGCGGTTGGGAAGGGGGCGACGGTGCTTCTGGGTGGGAAGCGGATGCCTTCGATGGGGAGGAACTTCTATGAGCTGACGATTCTGGGTGATGTTGATGATACGATGAGAGTGACGGCGGAGGAGATCTTTGGACCGGTTGCGGCGTTGAGCAAGTTCTCGACGGAGGATGAGGTCGTCCGGAGAGCCAACAACTGTGAGGTCGGGTTGGCGTCCTATATCATGACTACGGATTTGGCTCGCTCGCACCGGGTGTCGGAGAGACTGGAGGCAGGCATGGTGGCAATCAACACGGGGGTGATTTCAGATGCTGCCGCACCGTGAGTTTGCAATACCTTGATCGAGAATGCTGGCTGACTCGGTGCAGGTTTGGAGGAGTCAAGTACTCGGGCATGGGCCGGGAGGGCAGCAAGTATGGTATTGAGGACTATATGAACATCAAGACGGTGGTCACTGGAGGGATTGATCCGGTACACACGTCTTTGTGATGGTTGGATAACATCGGAAACAGAGACACCGCTATCCGAAGGTGGATGGAATTAGGGTATAAGATAGCCATCAAATACACTCAAGATCCTGCCAGCTCCGCTGGTCATTGTCACTGGAGGGCAATGAACATACAGCCGTTGATAACTTGATATTCTCCTGATAAATTGCACAGACACCAATACTGATAGTTCTTGATACTGCTCTCATGTGCCATTTCTACCCCGGAAACACATGAAAAAGTTGGGCTTGGTACCTGGGCATGATGATGAAAGACCATTGGCACCAAGTAAGTGGAAGGGGGAGAAAAGGGCCATTTGGAGAGGCTTATTCAATTACATGATACCACAGCAGCCGCCAAAATCTGCCAGGATCAAGCTTCCGTCTTGCTGAATCAAGAAATTATGGTTCCCAAAGTCACAACGAATCACGTTCTTCAAGTGAAGCACTATGTTGAGAGATCATACCCAATTTCAGCTCCAGAGCTTGACCCCTACAGGTTGTGGATACCATCACCCCATATCTCCCATAGCACCTTTATTTAGAAAGAACCATGTATTCCTAGAGAATACAACTCCCCCCCCCCAAAAGACCAAAAGAATGAGAAATCGGACGGGGGACGTAAGCCAGACGCTCACTCCTGTTCCTGGCTACGGAAGGTTCTAATTACAGCCGGAGTAATCCACGGTTTAGCTAGTTGTCGGTAATTTTTTTTGCCCTCAAATTTCTTACTGTCGAACTCAAGGAAAAAAAGAGTCTGGAGGAAAGCTCCCTGTAAGTTACTAGTGTAAACTGATGTGCCTAACTGCGATCAAAGATCAAGCCATATAGATGACTACCAAGGGCACAATCATCAACAAGGAGATAACACCGAAAGCAGCATATCTCCATATCACAAGTACAATCAAGCCACTCGCCAGAGAAATCTCACTGTACCGCTCTCTCCCAAACCCCCGCCACGTCTTCATGAGGGCTCATATTATCCACGATCCCCAACGCCGTCGTCGGCTTCTTATAGCCCAGCAACTCCACCATCTTCGGACTCATCCCGGTCACGACGCTCCTCGGAATAGCCAAGAACTGATTCTCCTCTGTCCGGAGATGGCCCCTCACAAAGAACAATCCGTACATTGTCCTCACCGTGTCCGGAAGCGAATTATGTCCACCTCCATGAAACGCCGATGCAAGGAAGATCAATGCCGAGCCGGCCTTCATTTCTTCACGTCATCACAATATCAGCATAGGAACAAACACGATCACAACAACAACACCAACAGTCAAGGAATATAAAGGAACCACATACCCGCAAAACACACCTCCCTCTTCTCATCCACCTCCGCCCACTTATCATCCCCCCACCGATGACTCCCCTTCACAAACATCGTAGCCCCCATCTCCCTACTCACATCACATCCAGCAATCAGACACCCAAACTGACCCACCTCATCGAAGCTCCACTCACTCTTCCAGCCGTGACGAATATGATGTACATTGTCGTCTCGGTGGAGAAGTTGACGCGGCGCTCCGTACCCAATATTCATGGACACGCTGAGACTGAGCAAGGGATCGATGCGGTTCGGTTCGACGCTGTCTTCGCGGTTGATGGTGAATTCGTCCACGAGGATACGCGTGCGGAGCGCTTCGAGGGTGGGGTTCTTGGAGCAGATCCGTGCCATGGTGGGGGATTTGCCGACTAGGCCGGGGATGAGAGTCGTTTGGGAGGGGATGGTGGAGAAGGCGTCGCTGGGGCCATTGGTGGTGGTGGAACGACGCTTGGTGCTGCTCCAGGGGGTGAGTTCGGTAGCGATGGCGGTGAGTTCTTCTTTGGGGATGAAGTCGGAGAGGATGACGCCGCCGTCGCGCGAGAGGATGGAGAGGATGTATTCGATGGGGTTGGTAGCGGGGATGGTGCGGAGGGAGGATTTGGGTTCGTAGGAAGGTGGGATGGGAGATGGGATGGGGAGGGGTAGACGGGTCATTTTGGAATTGGTCACTTGGTTTGGTATAGCTGTTTGTGTTGACTATCTGTGTTGGAATTAAACGATGAAGTGTGTGTTTGAAAGGGAGTTATATGCTTGTCTTGTGCATGTCTGCTCTCGGTTCGGGTCGGCTTCTGTTCGGAGATCGGGTTTCCTATCCGGAGAGGATGCGTGATCGTATGCGATGAAAATTGAATTGAAGAGGATGTATGCCAAGTTGATTCCCGTGATTCACTTCCGGGCATATGACGACTGGCGGGCCAGCATCCCGTGGCGGGTGTCGGCTCCTATATCTACGGCACGGGATGCCTATGCTTAGAAACGGTCACTGTAAAGTCGCGTTTATGGAGCTGTATAACTAGCATTAAGGCCATGTGTGTGCTGGCCTAGCTATGAGATCTCGCCAGCGAACCATCCTGTACTCAATGGCAAGTTGACGGTCACGCTCATAGCTACATAGGCCATGTCTAAGGTATCATTCAAAATCCTCCTGAGCGAGCCAGAACGACGGGCTAGCATTGTAATCTATTTGATCCACAATGGCGGCGATATCATAAGAAGACAAGCCTATCTCAGGCAGCTCATCCTGGTCGTCCGGGACGTTGACATTCTCGGACAGAAGCGGAAACTGAGAGCTCTCGCCCTGCCTATGATTACCAGACATGGTGCTTGCTGCCTGATTCTGTTCATGCACACTATCATCTGGCTCTGCTAAAGTGTTCGGATTATCCGCGTTTGTATACCGCTGTCTTAGGCCCTCGAACAGGGTCTCTAAACGAGCGAGCTCGGTCTTGCGAACTTCAGCCACACGGTTCCCTTTGCTGATAACCTCGTCGAGGATCAGATGCGCCTGTTGGCTGGAGTCGCGCTGCCCCGCTAAGTCTGGGACCAGGGCAGTGGCCATTGTGAGGTGAATAGCGGCTCCATAGGTGAATTCAATGTCGAATGGGAGAAAGGTCTCTGGTTTCCTTTAATGAATGTCTGCCCTATTTGCAAAATACTACTTACCTAGGAGGCCCTCGTCAACCAAGGCTTTAAGCAACTGCAGGCTTTTGGTCGCAGAATTTATCCCCGTTATAATCAATGTCTCCATGAGAGGCACGATTCGTCGACAGCATTCTGAAGGCAGACCGAGTGTGTCCAGACGCTCCCGGAGAACCGCCAGAAGCAAAGGTCGTGTGGCAAGGATAACGCACTGGTAAATCGGGTGAGTTTGGAGCTTCGCTCTCCGGGTGTCGACGTACTTGGTGGTATAGTAAGAAGATATGACGCATCCCTTTGGACATGGAATTGACCGGACTCGAGAACTTGGTATTGATGAACTCCTCCAGTTCCCGGGCCAGATCTGCCATAGTGTTCAGAATGGATTTCGTCTTTTCAATGAATGATTCGATTGGCCGTCTTTCAGTCTTGTATACGGCTACTCGTCCGTGAGCGATATGGGCTTGGAAGGAAGGTGATCAACTTACTGCCCAGGATGGTGGACAACAACCGCGACAATTTCACTCTTAAACTTAGTGTTGCGTTTCTCTGACATGACTGTGTTGGTGAGTCAATCAATGCCGTGATATCGCTATCATGAACAATCATCGGGATGCCTAGCGACGAAGAAAACTGTCGATCCATAATATACAGAGTCCACCAAAGGTTGCGGCAGCGATCAACTGTTGTTGGCCCGAGCTCTTCCTCTGGAAGCTCCGTGTGTAAGCCCTCCAACTGTGCAATGCGAATGGCCTGGCTAGCCTATACCTTGTTAGACCTTCTTGGGAGCATTCTTGCGGGGTACTTATTATGCCTACGTAGAGATGCCCTGACTCTCGTCGGTCAATTGAATAAAGATATAAAGCAGCCAGGGCCAGAATTTCGATTGCCAAAAGGGTATCACCCCAGATAGAGCTGTAGTCCGGCATCAATGACATGGCACGAATGAAGTATTCCGCACCTGGCGGATCCTTCTTCCTGGATTGTTCGAGGAATGCTTTCCCAAAAGACAGCACTAGGAGGAACTGAACAAACCATAACGCACTGTCAGCTGCCTTCTTTGCGGCATCGCCGTAGTAGAACTCCTGCATGTGCGAGGTAAATGCTTCTTCATCCAGGAGCCGAAAAGTCTGGCCCAGGTGAAACTTGACTGTATTGAAGAGATACAGAGCGTAGTCCATAGAGGGAAGACCCGTAATGTCGGGAGCAGTATCGGAAGACGTCTTCCACTGCAAAGGATAGATATCGCCATCCAAGAAATATGGAATATCGTAGGTGACGTCTGGGTGGAGCCTTTGGGTCATCATCAGGGTGAGGCGAGCGGTGAAGGACCAGGTGGATGTTGGAGCCAACCAGACTACGTAAGTTAGATTAACGAGCGAACGAAGCAAGGCACTTGAGAAGAAGGACTGTCTGATCTTACCCCATTGGGATCGGTTGTCGTGAGTGTTTCTCATCGTCATGGAGGGTAGGGTAAACGGACTCGGCCAATTGGCACCCGGTGACCGCGGCCTATTGACAACATCTAGCAGGTGAGACTCTGAGGAGAATATAACGGCGATGGCATCTGTCATATATACTTACTTTCGGCTTCCCCAAATGCAACCTCATGAGCTCGTTTCCCTGTTTCTCCGGCCTGTTCTCTAGCCTGGGTCTGCAGATTGCGGAGACACCTATTGTGTATCATGAGCATCGTACGATTCACAGGGGTCGGGTCTAGAGTACCGTTCCGATATCAACACCTTACGGCTTTCTTCGACAAATCGACAAGGCAGGGTGCGTCTTTGGCAATTGACGCACGGCTCGTTTCCGGAGCATTTGATCTTGCTCTGACGACAGGCAACACACCTAGATAGACGGATCAGAACTCGAGTCGGGATACGAACGGGCTCTGCTGGATCCCTTACGCGTTAGCCGTTCGTTTCAACCTGCGAGGTTCAGTTTGCATCTTAGGAATTTCACCAGAGACACCCGATGGCAGTCAATTTGACAGGCAAATGCGAAACCAAAAAGGCTGTAGATAAGGACATCCACAAATCGCTGAGCGCTGGATAAGGAACGCAGATAAGACACGAGAAATGAGGGGAAGAGCCGACGATAATCACGAGACCGGTTCGGCCTGATCGATCCCCGCAGAGGCTCTTGATTTGCTCCAGGTTTGCATGATTGCTTTTCTCAGATTGGCGAGTCAAGTCCTGTCGCCGGTTCTGGCGTATCCTACGTGAAGGCAGGCCTACGGGGACAAGGAAGTATGAGAGGGTGTGCGGGGAATGGGATAGTTGGCCAGATATGACAGATCAGGAATCAAACAGCCCTCGCGAGTCGGGACATGACATGATAGTTGACTCTACTACAGAGGGACATACGCCTGCAGTATCAAGGCATAATGACTCCAACAGGTCCAGCGTTGTGCTCCAAGGAAATCAAGCAGCATTGTTATTTCAGGAATTGGAGAAGTGGAGAAGCTCCAGAAATGGTTTATCCCGGCCGAGGACCGCCTGCCTAGGTCGGACTAACGCAGTGACATGCGATCGGAGCCCAGCATCTTTCTCTACATCTCTCTTCTCTACACGATCCTCTTGGTGTGCTTTTGGACAATATGGTACGTGCCTTGCATCACTCTGCACAATATAGGTCTGGTTTGTACACTCATTGACCATCTTAGACCACCTCGGTGCTTGTGGAATGACCACCACTCCACTTGGTCCGCAAGGTTTGCATCAGTCGTTCGCGAATCCCCATCTGTTCCATCTCCTCCATGACGGCCTCGTGAGCATCAATCGCCGGCCGAGCCCACACCAGATCTGCCTCCTGCGGACGGACGAACCGGGTTCGCTTGCAGATCTTCCACCCTGCAAAGGTAGCGATGGCAAGAAACGCCATTGTGTAATCGCTGAAGAATAACCCGATATCCCACCGTCCGTTCAAGAAGATCGCATACCCGTAAAAGATCTCCACCCCCAAGAGCCAAACGAGGGCAATCCAGGTTCCATAAGGCTGGAAATACCCACGATACGGCAACTCCGTGCGGCTAAAGCCCTGCGCTTTTAGTGCTCGGTAGAAAAAGAGATAATTGACGCACACGACGATGTACGTCACGAGTGTCCCGCCGGTGATCAAGTTTGTGAGCCTACAGGGCTTAGCAATGGGGCGGTCATGTATGGGCAAGACCTACCAGGTCAACACTTGTACCGAACCACTGCCCAACTTCAAGAAAGACAAACAGGCAAACGCCATCGCCACTGCGAGGCAGTATATCGGAACTCCATCTTTGGTGCATTTGCGGAAAAGTTTGGGGGCATGGCCGTTCTGGGCCAGACCATGCAAACTCCGAGACGTGGTATAGACGTATGCATTTCCGGCCGAGTAGATACTGGTAAAGAGGAGGGCGTTGACGAGGTCCGGTAACACCTCGATTCCCATATTGGTCATAGCAATCACATAAGGTGATGACGCGCCGGTGCCCGTGTCCCCGGCACCCAGCACTCTCAGCAAGGTCGGGTCGTTAGCAGGAAGAACGATACCAACACAGAGGGCTCCCCCGATGAAGAAAACACCAAACCGCCAGTAGACGGACTTAAAGGCAGTTTTCAGCGTCTTCCGGGGTTGTTGTGCTTCTCCAGCCACGCAAGCCAAATACTCGGGGCCCACGATGGTGAAGGCGGCCTGCCACAACGCTGCCAGGACACCCTGGAAACGACCCAAGTCTCCAGTGGATATGTATTCCACAAATGGGCTCTAGAAGTGTCCACGATCAGTTCAGGGTCCCAGTGACAGAGGGTTTCGAAAGTTGAATTTCATACCGGTATCGACCAATTCCGAAAGCCATATGCATCATGCCGCGGGTTGCCTCCTACCATGGTGATAAAGGTGAACAAGAACAGTATCGTGATGAGCAGAAGTTTCCCTCCCGCCAGCCAGAATTCGGCCTCCCCAAAGTATCTGACCCCGAACACGTTCGTAATCCTAGCGGGTCTAGTTTAGCTTCCACTGCTTTACAAGCAACTGGCTCTGGGATTGGAAAATGCATACGCATAAAGAACGATGCAAGCGGAAATGACGGCAGCCGCCGGGATATCATCGCGCCAGAAGGACAGAATCATGTCCAGGGCTGTAATCTCGAACGGGATGAGAAGGCCCTCAAACACGCAGAAATTCCAGCCAATCATGAAGCCCCAGGCACTGTCAACCCAGACACTGGCGTGTTGAATAAAGGCGGCGCTGACCGGCATGAAGATGGTCATTTCGGCCAGCGCACTATTCACCTGGGCCATAATACATGCTTGGAGGATGAATGCCACGAGAAGGCTTGCTGCTCCATGCATAAGGGCGTAGCCGATACTTACAAACAGGGCCGTTCCGATGGAGCCTCCGATGGCAATGAATTGTATTTGGCGCGAAGTAAGATGACGCTGCAGAGCATCAGGCCTCTGGACGATTTCACCCGAAGTGTAGTCGCTTGGGATGTCGCTCTGAGGCCCCAGGATTGAGTCTACTTTTTTGGTTGCATCTGGCTCTATCTGTTGCTGGTCCCTGAGTGCCATGTCGGTACGAAAGTTTTCTGTTCGAAGTACAATGGTCGCATGTATGCGTCGGTGATGCGTTCGTATTGAAATGCTGTCTCTTATCTGTCTTCTCTCTGGCTTTTGAAGCGCGCCTCCAATGGGCGATATAAGGCTACTTATGGTCCCGTTAGCTTGGAAACTTTTCCCAAGCAGGTCCATTTGGAGGGTCCCTCGGGCCATTCCTTGATTAAGGCTTTCCCCGCACGAGAGAGGCCTGGATCCCCACATGAGGAAGTTGGATGCGAAACCTTTAAGCCGAGAACCCGGGATAGATATGCTATCTCTGCCATTTGGTCTGGGAGGCGAAAGACCTGTAGAGATAGCCGCTATTCCACTGGGATCGTCGATGTCTACTGTTCAGGCCAGCGTTACGTGTTGCAAAAATGGCTTGTTCCATCTTGAGGCGGGCTACCAGTTCATTGGAATTATGTCGATTGAGACCCCTTTCTTCCGGTGGCAACAGCATGAACACTCCATCGAGATCATCAAGTGCCGACTTATGTGACTGTCAAGGCCGTCCATAGCCGGTAGCAGCACTCGTTACATCGCTCGTGCCCACTGACTGGGCCACGACTACTGCACAGGCCATCTTGGCTTTTAAAAGGAGGGCCATTCTGATGACAATCACACGACCTCCCAACCTCCCACTGAAATACAATAGACGCATCGGACTGCCAGTGCCCTGCGCCTTGCGTTTCGAAGCTTGCGATCTACCTCCGAACTCGGACCTGCATAGAAAGGTCTCTTTGGTTGTACAAACTGCAAGGGTCATTCTCGGGTGGCACATGATGTTCCTGCTGTGATCCATTGCCCCGCATTGGATCGCTTGAGTCTATCAGACCGGAACGCGGATACGTAACCCGATTCTTGCAACGTCTATCTATCGGCTCGGAGCAGCGATAGGCTCGGATGGAGCTTTGGGGCTTCTGCTCTCTATCTGGTTGCCATCGGGATCTTGAAGCTATTCCATGAGTTATCGAGGAACTTTGCTCTCGGATATTTTTCCACAGCCAGTCGTGGAGCCGAAGCTGCTCAGTATTCTACCGCTAATCCTAACATGTGTGCATTGGTATACACCATGCGCTATTCACTTATAAAGCGGACTCCTGGTTTCTTTAACAATAGCTATGCTTCAGTACGCCTGCATTTCTATGATCTAGCAAATCTTTGTGGGCTCCCTCAACAATTCCCAAGTGCTTGAGGTATCATACTTCTAGATCGCATCCTTCTTTCACTCTCAGCACCATCGCACATATCTAAGAATACGGGAAATTGCGAAAGGAACATGAAGACTGAGGAATTACAAGATATTGCCGTTGCCTTGCGCACGGCGCGCGAGGGTCTGACGCCTATCGCAGCGCCGACCAAGACCTGGCCAGCTCTTGATGCCGACTACGCCTTTCTCGTACAGCAAATCAATGTCGAACATGCAGTAACCCACGGAGACCGATTGGTTGGCTATAAACTCGGCAACATCGCCAAAGTCATGCAGGACGCCTTTGGACTAGACCAGCCGGACTACGGCTTTCTACTCGCCAGCACTTTCATCTACGAGGGAACGACGCTTGCACTGAACCAATACATCAAACCCTACGTCGAGCTAGAACCAGCCTTCGTCCTCCGTGGCCCCCTTCGTGGGCCCAACGTCACTGTCGCCGATGTCATCAACGCGATCGACTACGCGATCCCCGCAATCGAAATCATTGACTCCCGTGTACAGAACTGGGCGATCGACCTCCCAGACACCTTGGCAGATAACGGATCCACAGGGTCGGTGATTCTCGGTGGCACTCCTCGCCGTCTCACCGAATTGAATCTACGTGACACCCGGGGAACTCTGCATTTCAACGGCCGCGAAGTCATGTCAGGCAACACCGGAAACGTCCTTGGAAACCCCCTCTCTGCTGTCGCCTGGCTGGTCAACCGTCTAGCTGCCTATGATGTCGGGCTTTCTCCCGGACAGGTCATTCTCCCTGGCAGCTGCCTGCAGGCGATCCCGATGGATAAGGCGGGACATTGGTCCTGCACGTTCGATGGCTGGGGTACTATCGAGTTTGATGTCGCTTAAACCACAGCATTCTGAAGATGATCAAGACCGAGACGAACAGAATACTGCTTCGCAAGTATACACAATCTACTTAGTACATAGGCTTCATCGCAGACCCCAACTTCAATTCATTAAAAAAAATCTCCAGACCCCGTAAATTACACCCACCTTGAACCCCATTCATCCAAACTAATCCCTAAGCCCACCACCAGTATTTCCCCTCACCATCAACCCCGCATTTGAATTGAGAAAAAAAAAAACAGCACCCCCCATTCCGCCCCCGAGGGGAAGTAGATAATGTTTTCCCCCCGCATGCAGTTTCGTCCTCCCGGCTCGGGAACGGTTCGGATCCATCCGCTAGGTACATAGTTTCGAAGGATCCCGATCCCTGTCATCCGAGATAACATCCCGGGTCTCGGTTCTAGACTAGACTAGATACTCTTTTCAGAGTATCATCAAGTTCTTGATACGCGGACCTGGGATGATATATCCCTCCGACGATAGGATATTCCATCTCGAATTATGTCTTCAGGGGTTGGTTCAGGATGGAAGAGGGGTGGATTTCTGCTTGTCGTGAGTCTGAATTTTTTTTTGTAGTACGTCGTGGAACTGTGTTAAGTATTTCATGAGAGGGGGATAAGGAGGGTCGTTTTGAGTGATTTTTGTGGGATTAGAGTTCTGGTGTATCGTTGAATCTTGTGGGTTGATAGATTTACAGGGCGATAGTAGTTGTGATTCGATTCGCGTTTATCATCTTGAAAGAAGGAGTTAGAGGCATTGACGATGGGTTTGACTGTCGTTGAGTTTGTTCTACTAAGAAAGGGCTCTGGATTATGGTAGTGAATGGTATTAGGATCTCCTAGGTAGGAAAATGAATTGCTTCGTATTTCATCAAGACAGTAACATCATGTAACTGAAATGGCAGACGAAAGAGCATCACGAGTAGTGAATGCTCATGTGGCTTATCCTGATGCTCACACCTCGATAATCTCGGCAAGCATAGATTCCAGGAATTGTTTTTGCTCGGTCAGGAAGCTTCTTGCTTCCCCAATGTCGTACGGGCGCTTCGCCAGTTCACGCTGCCGTTCGGTTTTCAATCGAGCGCGAAGCCGTTCTTCCAGGATTTCAAGTCGGTAAATGGTGTATTGGGTGTAGAGTTCGGATAGGTCGCTGATTCCGCGGACACCAGTGAGGACGGTTTCGTCTTTCATGAAGGGAGACTTTGGTCGGAAGCAGGTGACCATGCTGATTCGCTCTCGGCCTCCGAGTGCCTTCAGCGCTTGATGTTCGATATATCGCCCTTGCATGACCACGGCGGTGCCCTGGGCTATGGTTAGTAGTGATACTTGTACTATATGCTTAGGGTATCGTACCATTGCCGGTCCGCGAGCTTTCATGATCTCTCCCGTGGCGGTTCTTAATGCGGTCTCTCCGCCGACCATGTCGGAGCAGTCGGAGAGCATGGTCACGCAGACAAAAGGAAAGCTGTCGTAGTGCCATGCGACAGCAGAGAGTTCGTCTTCTTGTCGATTGTCACATGTTTGGGTGGGTTCCGTGCTCGGATCATTGATTGAGATGTTGATGTTGGCAATCTCAAAATCAATAGACGGGACTAGGTCCACTCCGGCGACTTCTGAGACTCTGGCGATGACTTCGGGCGACTTCCAGGCATCGTAGACAAATGGGGCTAGGCTAATAGAAGTTAGCAGATATTAGACAAGTCGTGGGCCGGAGATGGATGCAACTGACGTAGGGCCCATGCCTCGAATCATGTTCTTGTTGAAAGTCGAGGAGTACTGGCACTTTTCAAGAACCGGCTTGCTGAAGATCTCCGCCCTCATTTGTTTGATGGCTGCCTCGTTGAAGAGAGGAAAGGGTTCAGAGACAGCATTAGGTGAGATACCATATCCTTCATACCCAATCTCCTTCATAGTATGGATCTTGCTTGGGGGTTGGAAGCTCAGATGCTTCTGAGCGTCAAAAGTCTCTTTCTCCAAAACCCAAGCCCCATCAATTAGTGACTGGGGGAGATCATTGGTTGGCCTAGTGGCCTTCTTCGTAGCAGGCCCAACCACCATGGGTGCTGCAGTGGAGGGTATGGTAGCGATAGGAGCCATATTGAAAGGTGATGATGTTCTCGACAATTTATTTTACTATCAAGGACTATTGTTAGGAAAGCTCTTGGAGCATTAACCAGAACAAGTGAAATGCTTCAGTCTGGAAGCATGAGGCGCTTATATGTCTCGACATCCTCATAATGCTCCCGACCCTGAGCAGTGATCGGAGAAGGGCAGTCAAATCGGCTCCCACACCAACGCCACGCCGTAGCGATGTTTCTTCCGTCGGTTGGATCAATAATCATGATAACAGGTCTGGTGATCGCTAACGTCTATGCTGGCCCATACTTGTTCAATTGACGAGTTGATCGGCTTCCTCGGACGAGATCCGGGTTCAGGTCGGCTCCTATCTGTCACAGTATATGGGAGCTCGGTTACCTCGGATGAGCTATCCGAGGGCAGCATCATCAAAAGATGTTGACATAGCATTGATATACTACCTTGATAATGTGACTAGTGAGGTGGGTCGGCGTTTGGAGAACGAGAGCTAATGCAAGGCAGTAGTCACGCAGGACAATCCGGGGTTTTTTGTCCATTTTTGTACAATCTTTCCCCATGCGGTGGAGAGGAGCCAGGCTATTTCCTGCCCCTGCTCCTCATCTAGGTACGAGTGTCTATCTTATCTTTGTGAGCTCTTCCATGGGTACTGAACATGACTGGGTGACTGGACAGTTAGCATGGTCCAATAGAAGATTGGAAACGGTTCATCTTCATGACTTTCCATAGCGCCAGCTTTGACATCTTCAAAATAGGCCAATAATCCACTGAATTTGGTGATATTCCAGGCACTCGTGAGTGATTTAGCAAAGGTAGGTGATTGCAAGAGTCGCCGGGAGATGTTTGACCGGAAAGGGAAGTAGTCGCAACAGCCAATCACATCAGGCGACCACTGGAACTATGAATCACGTGGATCACCGCGCGCGACCTCAGGCTGCAGCCTTATCGGGGTTATCGATGGTTCCATTTCCCCATCGCAAGCCGTGACGTACCGACACATCGCCCTACACCCTCAACACCACCTCGTCCCACTCGCCCTCGCCCTCCACCAAACAAATACATCCCACAATGGCATCGCCGTCCTTCCTCACACCCCCTCCGCCCCTCGACCCCTCCTCCACCACCGCCGACGCCCTCTACGTGACCATCCGCTTCTCCGCCTCCATCCCCGACCTCCCCCTCGACATCTACTCCCCCTCAACCACCACCTCCGCCGGCCTAAAACAACTCATCCGCACCCGTCTCCCCCCGCACCTGTCCTCACACCGTCTCCGTCTCATCCACGCTGGCCGTGGCCTCGAAGACAAAACCCCCCTCTCCGTATCCCTGAAACTCCCTCCCACGCCCACCAGATCCCCGCGACCACCCCCACCACCCAGCGATGCAGACCCCGCCTCTGATCCCAAGGGCAAAGGCAAAGCCCCCGTTCGCGATCATCCGCGTCTCTACATCCACTGCTCCATCGGAGATATAGTTCTCTCGGCGGATGATCTCGCTGCCGAAGCGTCGATCGCGTCAACGTTGCAGCAACAAACCTCACGTCAGTCAGAGTCAGAGGGTGGTAGAGAGGATGGGCGGAAAGATGTACAGTCGGAGAGTACTACGACGCCCGCGCCGAGGGGCTTCGACCGGTTACTCTCGGCGGGGTTTACACCCGCGGAGGTGGCGGGTCTTCGGTCGCAGTTTCTAGCGGTGCAGTCGGCGTCGCGGACCCCGGATACGATGCCCTCCGGGGCGGAGTTACGCGAGTTGGAGGATCGGTGGATGGATGAGGGGTCGTCAGCGGCTATGGTGGGGGGTGGTGGAGAGGGTGGGGAAGGGGTGGTCTCGTTTGCGGATGATGATGGAGGGTTTGGGCCGGGGTCGAGGGGCGCCATGGATGATATGCTTTGGGGAGCGGTGATGGGGTTCTTTTGGCCGGTGGGGTGTGCCATGTGGTTGAGGAGGGAGGAGGGGGTTTGGAGCTGGAGGAAGGGGTTGGCGGTTTTTGTGGGAGTGGTGGTCAATATTGCGTTTGGGGCGATGAGGATTATGAATTAGTGGGTTGATGATGATTGTCTGTCCAAGTTTTATACCCTTCACGATTTAATAGATGGAGTTTAGTAGAATTGGCTCATGAATTGCAATGTACCCTGTACTATAACATGTCGCCTAATTAGAGCTGATGGATGCTATCATACAACGTTCCGTGATGTGTCTGCAACTGCAGATGTATCGTGTCATTAAAGGGAAAGAACAAAAGAGAGGCCACCTGTAATAACGCCTGTCAAACCCACGCTCAATGGAACTTGCTGTAAATAACGGCGAAAATCAAGAGGATCAAGACGGTGATGATTGCGATGGTAATCAGCCGATTCGTAGCCATCCTATCGGGCAGTCAGAATCAATGCGCAAAGGCTGAGTGAAAATTCTTGAATGCTAGGGGACAGTACCTACGGGCCATGCCCCTTAGTGTCTTAATACTGGTGTCCACATATCCTTCGCTCTCAAGCAGCCGACCCCGAGCATTCATGATGGTCTCCCGCTGCTGGTTGAGGTCGGCCAAGGTGTTGCGACCAATATCCTCCGTCTCGAGGGCAATGCGCTGACTCTCCTGGAGCCGGGCGGAGCTACGCTCCAAGCGCTCTGTACCAGACAGAAGCTGCTGTCTCTGTTCCAGATGCTCATCCTGCGGATCATCTGTGTAGCGATCGCCAAAGAGCGCTTTGCGATCGTCGGAAAGGGACCTCAACTTGCACTTGGCCTCATCAATATCGGTAGCGTAGTTGCGAACGCGCGTGTTGATCTTTGATCGTGCTGCCGAGGGAATGTTCTGTTTCTCCATGCGCATTTGATCCAGCTGCATCGGACTCGTTAGTTGGAACTAGTCGCAGGGTGCGGTGCTGAAGAGTGACGAAACGTACCAATTCCGTGGCTTCGTCCAAGGCTCTCTCAGCCTGTCTGATCGCTGATTTTCGTTGTTCACCGCTCGACTCGGCAATTTGGTCCAGCTTTTGATTCAGATCGGCTTGTACCAGCTTCAACTCGGTCTCGTAGCTGCTGAACAGCTCCGAGCCGGCATCGGTGTCCAACGGGTTCGCCATTATGGTATTAGATGGGATTGCGTAGGCCAAAGAATCTTTTGGTTATGTTTCACAGCAGATCGAGACCGAGTTAAATAGTG
The DNA here is from genome assembly GCF_003184845.1 of Aspergillus ibericus CBS 121593. Classification (NCBI taxonomy): domain Eukaryota; kingdom Fungi; phylum Ascomycota; class Eurotiomycetes; order Eurotiales; family Aspergillaceae; genus Aspergillus; species Aspergillus ibericus. The sequence goes on along the minus strand of NW_020292105.1, from coordinate 69,972 downwards.
GATAGGGGTTGCGGATCCGAGTAAGTGGAGAGAGTAGCCACCTTATCTTCGCGGTGGCTGGTGGGTGCCCGTGCTGCTCCGGGAAAGAGATTGAAACCACCAACGGAGTGAATGACACGGTCTATCAGAGAACGACGCAATATCAACTCGGAACGAGAGGGTATCGGAATGGCAGATGGAGACGTAGGCGCTAGAGAGCCAGAGGATGAAGGTTGAGACAGCTGGATGGACGGCTGCGATGACAGGAACGGGCGCGGGGCACGTGATGGGCGGCCGAGGCACTTGAGACTCAAGAGGGATGCTTGAGCCTTGCTGGTCGATGGTTCCGGCTGACGTCGTCGCCTCAACGGTCGATGCGCTCTTGGCCGTTGTATGGATCTCATTGTTCGTTGAACCCCATCGAGATTCCGGTGCGCTCCTTCAATTGGGAGCGGCGGAAGCTATGGTTGGCTTATTCCTTCCCAGTTCCCACGGCTTGCAAATGATGGACCCCCTGACTCCGGGTCAATTAACCCCAGGATTTGCCCCCCCATTCTTGCCTCCCAAGTTGGTGGAGCTTGCTTGCCGACCTCCATCCACGGTCTAATCCTTGGGTCCCTTTCACCAGTGACAGGTCAACATCTTTACCCCAGTTTTTCTCCCTGGGCCATTCTTTCAAACTTCTAGCCGGGATTTCATTCAATAATAGGGATTCAAAGGCTTTGACTGACTCACCAGTCTGTTCGCTGTCATCTGATGTGATCACATTTAACCGCCACATGAGGACAAGAGGGTGTAGCAAACCGGGATCTGAGCGTGCGTGAATGTCTTGATAAGTCTACCACCACCGCTTTCCCTCTCCCTCGTTGAGATTCTTCTGCTGCCCTAGTATTTTCGAATGGGAAAAGGAGGAATTTGACACATTTTCTATCATTATTCGAGATCCTCCCCCCTGGTTATCGAAACATCAATCTACACAGATCTACGGAGTATGCACTCCAGGTTTCTCTTCGTATTCTCTTGGGTTGACCTGTTCGATGGCAGGTCTAACCGCTAGCAGTTCTTGTATTCATGCCGCTCTTTCAGCCTGAGCGTGTTGCTGTGATTGGGGGCGGCTGCACGGGAATCACCTCCTTCTGGGCGCTGCAGAACTCCTCCCACGATGTTCATCTGTTCGAAGCCTCAGCCGCTCTTGGTGGGCGTGTCAAGACCCTGCCGTTTGAGCATAACAGCAACCGAGTCGATGTGAACACCGATTCGCCCAATTTCAATGCTGAGGCTTCTCGTCAGTGCCATTCTCCCAGCATGTATCTTTCAGGACTAATGTTCTCCCTCAGCCAACCTGGTCTCGTTGTTACACTACCTTGGGGTTACCACCGTCAAAGCTCCGTTGACTTTCGGGGCCACCGATGGGATCAACAGCTTCCAGTGGTGCGGCAGCATGCTGAAAAGCATCCTTATTCGTCCATGGATCTTATGCAATATAGAAACCTATCGCATCCTATCGGATGTTATTTGGCTAAAGTATTTGGCCGTGGATGTGCTTGATACTGGTTCACAGGCTTGTAAACCCACCGAGACTGAGCCGCCGTTGTCTACGCATGAGTATCTCTCAGGCGAAGGATACTCTAACACCTTTCTTGAGAACTACCTAGCTCCACTGCTGTCCATACTCTGGAGCACTAATGCTGGAAGGTTCCTGTCGCGGCTGCCTGCGAAAGCCCTCGTCCGGTGTCTGTATGATCATCAGTTGTTGAAACCCCGTCAAGCGTCACCGAATTGGCGTTGTATCAGACCAGGGGCGGGCCAGCTCATCGAAGCCATATCCATGAATTTCCCCAGCTCGAAGGTGCACCTCAAGACTAGGGTCCTAGAGGTAGTTCAGTGTGGGAAGAAGTATGGTATCTTGACGTCCGATGGCCAAGAGATGTTCTTCAATCACGTCGTCTTTGCGGTGGACAGCCATGAGACCATCAAGCTCCTTGGGTCGCACGCCACTGCGCAAGAAAGGGAAACCATCCAGAACTTGGGATCTACCAGAAATATTTCGGTTTTACATTCAGACCCTCTCGTGAGTCTCAACTATCTTTTGTTGTAAAGTGGGGTATTCAATCCCGAATCTTCTGCTCACCCATTTGAACCAGCTCATGCCCAATGCCGAGTACCCAGGGCCTTCCTGCAACTACATCATCGGGCCCAGTAACCACCCATCATCACACATCTCTAGCCTCGGTTACATCGCGAATTTTTTAGAAAGCATTCCCACACACATCTACGGACCCATATACATCACCCTGAACCCCTTCACCCCACCGCACCCTAGCCACGTGCAAGGCGTATGGGAGTTCACCGACCCAGAGCCCAGCGCTCAGACCCTCCTTGCGCAAAGCCGCCTTCCTTCCATACAGAACAAACGCGGTCTAAGCTATGGCGTGTACTGGACAGGTCGCGGACACCTAGAGGACGCCGTCACCGCGGGGCTTAGAATCGCTATAGAAGACCTAGGCGCCAAAGTCCCTTTCCACGTGCAGTACCACCAAGACCCGCTGGAGGCAGCCAGCTCAGCGCCTCCACGTCTAGGCTTGAAAGAGAACCTGATTCGAACCACGCTCCGTTTGGTCCGCGTCTATATCCTCATCCTGAGACTCATTCTGGTCCTGTTGAGTGCTCTACCGAATCCAGCAGCCAGGGTTAAGGCTCGTTTTAGACCAATGTGCAACAAGACCGGTGCAACGAAGACCTCTTAAACCTACCATAAGCCATTGTGGAGATGGAAAGACACTAGTCAATGACGGCGATGGGAAGCGAAGATCCGAATACTAGTTGACATTAACGTAAAATAGCTCATTCATAGAAAAAAAAGCAGTCGCTCTTTCCCAGTTTAGAAAAACCTGCCATACAAAACCTACAGTCACACCAGACATGGTATACAGATTGCTTTGCCTGGTATGTCTCTTTGTTTGTTTTCTTGCTTTCTTCTCTCCTTCACGAACCCCTTTCGATTCCAAACCCTGCTTGTTTCTAGAAGCTCACATTAAATCCAAACAAAGAGACATCTTTATCGCGCTCCATTTATTTGAGGTATTTCTCACTATCCTGGTTCACGATCGAGGCACTCCTCCGCGCATCCAGGAAAAGATCTTCGCACTCGGCCACGTCGGCTTCCTCGATACCTCCCGGGCGTCCGTTCACCCGGGCGAGAATGCTGGCGGGGGTCAATAATTGCAGGGCATACCGCAGGCTGACCTTGCTGCCGTGTTCGGCGACCTTGTCCAAGGCAGGGTCGGTGATGTTGAGTCCTTCCGTCTTGGCGCGCAGGCGAATGATGGTCTTGATCTCGTCGGGAGAGTAGGAGTGGGTGGGGATGATGAGGAGACGGGCGAGAAGGTCGGGAGGAATGCCGTGGGCGGCGGTGATATCGTCCGTACCGCGGATGACGGTGTTACCGCGGTTAGAGGCGAGAATGACGATGGGGGAGATGGAGGATTCGAGGGCGCGGTTGAGGTATGTGAAGCACTCGATGTCAAGCATGTGAACCTAGAAGAACGTCAGGAAACGCCGTGGCGATGCAGTCGAGCTCTACATACCTCATCGATGAAAAGAACACCAGGAACAAGCTCCGCAACACCTTGGTCAATGTACCGGTTGACGACCTTGTTGATCTCCTGGCGCAATTTCTCCGTGATCTCGGTCTTCTTGGGCTTCATGAGTTGTCCCATCATGCTCATCACATCCTGTCCACCCTGGGGCCGGGCATTGGCCGTATCCAGATCATGCAACGTCACGTCCTGGACAATCTCCTTCTTTTTGTGAACCTCTCCCTTTGGCACGGGAACGTACTCTTCCGCTTCGAGGTCGAACTCGGTCGCATAAGCGTCGGAACGCCCGACACGCTTGCAGGCTCCGGTGTTCGCTTCAATGTAGATGACGTCTCCCACGGTGACCCGCTCCTTCTGGATGGCTTCGTAGATGCTGGGGTCCAGGCGCAGCTTCTTGGTACCCTTGGCGGACTTCAGTCCAATGATCAAATGGCTGATCGTGCGACCGTATCCTCCCAGTGGGTTCTCGGTTTCTTCGGGGGTAAGTTCCGTAACTTCACCCTCGTATACTTCCTTTGTTTCGCGGACACGGAGGCCTATCGATGAATTAGAGATGATGAGTCTTCCGCATGGGCCGACCATATCGCGTACCAATTGCCCTCCGGAAGTTCTCCATGAGCGCCTCTGTTTTCTTGACCTCAGCCGAGTAGATCTCACTACCAACAATCGGGCAGAACGGGACTTTGGTTCCCAGCTCTTGCGACACGGCAAGGGCGAGAGCCGTCTTTCCAGTTCCGGGACCACCAGCCAGAAGGACAGCCCGGCCAGCCATCTTCTTTGCCTTGATCAGATCAACCACGACACCGCATGCCTGCACACCAAGTCCCCGGGTTAGCATCTAGCCTCACGAGCTTCCGACGATTTGGATGACAATGCGGTCGCGTACCTCACGGGCGGCTGTTTGTCCAACGAATCCATCTCCGGATGCCTCTGCAGTACCATCTAGTCGTAGGCCCAGACCCTTGATATGCGTGTGGGCTGCTGTTCTGTTCTCGCGCGAGTTGCCCTTCACTTCACTGATTTGAACCATGGTGAAGGGATTGCGACCTCACTCAGAAGCCACAGGAAAGCGATCGTGGAGGCGAGGGGAGACTGATGAAGCTGGAGACGCGAAGGATCCAGGAAAGAACTGACAGGATCAGGCAAACAGGCGATGATGGAGGAAAGGCAAGTCTGGATGCAGCTGCTTCTGGCCGAAATTCAAGCGCAGCTGGGGGGCTCGATCAATGAACGGCGTCGGTGGCCAAGGCGGTCAGCCGCGAGGCCCCAAATTCTTTCACCAACCGGTGCTGGACGGTCCACGCCCGTCTCCTACGGTCTTGTCCGCCGCTGCTGTGCTCTGTCGGCGCCTGTTCTTCTCTTTCTCCGGTCGATTCCCTGTCATGGTCGACTGCCCCTCGACCTCTTGATCTACACAATGGCGGGTTTACAGTCTCGTTCGGCCATGTCCCTTCCGTTCTCCCTCTCTGCGGCTTTTCGCAACCTCTCCCTCACGACCCCCAAACGCTCCTTCTCTACGACATTGGCGGCGCAAAAGACGAGAAAGCTCCCGGACTACATTCCTCCCTACCCCTACGGACCCAACTATGTCTTCAAACAAGCCAACTCCGGCCTCTACGCCGGCACGATGATCCGCTTCGGAAACAAGATCTCTAAGGGCCGCAATGAGGGAAAGACTCGCCGATCCTGGAAGCCCAACGTTCGTCGGAAGAAGCTCCACAGTGAAGCGCTCGGGGAGGATCTCTTCATCAAGGTCACACGGAAGGCGCTGCGCACGATCCGGAAATCCGGTGGACTCGACAACTACCTTCTGAGCGACCGGCCGGGGCGCATCAGGGAGATGGGAATCTTTGGCTGGGAGCTGCGGTGGAAGATCATGCAGACGCCCAAGATTCAAGAACAGTTCCGAGAGGAGCGGAAGAAGCTGGGTCTGCCCGAGCCGCCTACGTTCGAGGAGTGGGTGAAGCAGAAGGAGGCTGAGATCCAGGCGCAGGTGGAGGAGGAGACCAACATCAGGGAGATCACGAAGCCAACGTACAACGAAAAACAGTACTAGAGACATGACAGGCTTGTTTCTAACAAAGTCGATTTGAGACAGTCGATTTCGGGTGATAATCTGGTGACCAACGGATGGGCGTCTGTTGTATTATTATTTCTACGGTCATGGTGGACAGCGTCAGTATACCGCGTTGATCTCTTGCGGACAGTGAGGACGACGACTGTACAGCTATTTAGATCTTGCATGGACTGCTTGGATTTGCGTGATTCGCTCTTCAGTGTATTTATATGTTGCCAATGCGATTTGGGTTCGATTAGATGTGATGTGCAACCGGTGCTGGAGAGGGCTACAGCAGGCAGTCTTGCAGATACCGACAGACGGACGGGGGCAAGATATGCAAGTGAATTGGTTACCTTGTCTATAGACTAGACTTGTTCCATTGCTGAGAAGCCAAGGTAGCGTTTGGGTGCCCCCGCGATGCAATGCATTCGTAGAGCATGTGCGGCATCACGTCTCCACGTCCTCTCGAACAGGAAGGACCCCATGATCAAGGAGATCAGACCGCAACATCTATACCCATTAGATTGCCTTGGAAGGCCTCTCATCCCGGCTCAGCTGCAAGAGCTGGAATGCTGCCATCTCTCGGACCAACAAAGATCCGCGGGCGCCAATGCCGGATCCGGCAGGGGAGCCGTGAAGCCGGATCAGTTACGAGCAGTGACGCTGACCCCGACTGCTACGACGATGTGCTAGAATGACCTGATCCAACAGAGTCCGCTCCGATCCTCCTCACATCCTTCTCGGTCACCCAGCATCCGCTCGCTGGGGACACATACGCCCATTATGCAGTTCGCCTTGCCTCCGCGGAGGACCCCGATAGCCCCTCCGTACGCTCGCTCGTCCCGATTCTCCCTCCAGCGCAGGAAGCAGCTCAAAGCCGTGGCCATCCTGGGATTGGCCCTCCTCACCGTATTCTTCCTCCTCTCCCAGCTCTTCTATACCAGTACAGGAACCCCCGCCGTACCAGCAGGAACCGCCGGTGTGGTGATCGTCACCGTTCTAGACCGGGCGGGTTTCAGCGACGATTACATCCAGAAGATCGTCAAGAACCGCGAGGACTATGCTAAGCGACATGGTAAGGGAAATCTGCCGGCTTCTCGTGTTAAATACTCAGATGTCTTACAATTGAATCCAGGTTATACGAACTTCTTCGCCAATGTGTCCGACTATGAAACCGCCCTCGATAATGCCCCGAGATCCTGGGCCGTCGTCCCAGCCGTCCGTCACGCAATGGCCTCGCACCCATACTCGAAGTACTTCTTCCACCTCGACGCGCACTCCCTTATCATGAACCCGGGCAAGTCGCTCGAATCGCATGTCCTCGAGAAGTCCCGTCTCGAATCGCTCATGCAGAAGGACGTTTCCGTCGTGCCCCCCGATAGCATCATCAAGACCTTCTCGCATCTCCGAGCCGAGGATATCGATCTCATCGTCACCACCGACGAGGAGGATATGTGTCCCGGAAGCTTCATCCTGCGACAGGGCGACTTTGCCAAATATTTCCTCGATTTCTGGTTCGACCCTCTATACCTGAGCTACAACTTTGCGAAGGCCGAAACTCATGTTCTGGTAAGAGACACTCCCTCTTGGCTTCTATTCTGGCCCGTATTCTTCAGTCAAATTGCCCATCACCGTTCTATTACTAACCTCTGCGGACTTTTCTTTTCTTTTTACTTCCTCTTTTACCTTCCTTTGTTTCCTGTGTATCACTCAACTAACCCACGTCATCACCTTTGTCAGGATCACATCGTTCAATGGCACCCAACCATCTTGGCAAGATTAGCTCTGATCCCGCAACGAATCATCAATTCGTACAGCAAGGATTCCTCCGGCGCTGCTGTCGACGGCGTCTACAAGGACGGTGATTTTGTCATTCGCTTCCTTGGCTGTGACACCGATACGAAGCGGAGCTGTGAGAAGGAATTGGAGCCGTATTATCGTCTCTGGGTGAGCAAGTTGAAACATGAATAGTCTTTCCCCATCCTCCTCCCTGTTTCTTTTCGTAGTTTATTTTTTGCCTTGCCTTGCCTCTTAGCTTGGGGGTAATGTACACCTAGATACCTACTAGGGAGTTTTGGGTCTGATTCCGAGAATCAATCGGTGTTTGGGGAGTTTGTGATTTGGTCGTGGATTACTATTAGTTGTTATGGATTATGTATTATGTATTATTCATATATCAAGCGAGCGCATTGATTAGTTGGCTATCGATGGATGGATGGATGCTGCATGTATCAATTGCGTTAACATGGTCTTGACTTGAATTATTCTTCGCGTAAAAATAAACTGCGCATGACTCTCGTGAAACTATAAAACAAACTAGAATCTATAATAATAATAGTAGTAATAGGTTACATGCGAAGAACAACTGTCATGCAAAGAAAATTCCCCCGTAATACCAATGACCTCTCACCTCAACACTGACTTTTGAGGCTAATGCAAGGTTCCCGTGGTATCTACTTGGCTGTCACCTGCCAAGACACGTATGCGCGATGCGGTCGCATCCAGCATAGCTATTTCACTACCATGCTGGCTGCTGGTTGCTGGCTGCTGGCTGCTGGTTGTTGATCTAGTACAGACCGGGCAGGATAACGAAGCGCTTACGCTTGTACTTGTCGCCGAATTCCTTACGGTAGCGACGCTCCTTCTTCTTCGCCCAGATGGCCATCTGGGCGGTTCCGACGACGATGAACAGGAGAACGCTCCAGCTCATTCCACTCAGCAGGTAGACGCCCACCCAGCTGACGACCTCGAAGAAGTAGTTGGGGCAGGTGACGGCCTTGAACCCGAATCCGGAGGGAATGCCTCGCTCCGTGGTACCGGGGCGACGGAGGTCGCGTAGTATCAGGTGGGCGTTGAGGTTGGCCAGTTCACCGAAGATGAAGAGGGCCAGGCCGCTATAGAGGAGGAAGGCGTCCTGGTTGGTGGTGGCGGGGGAGTCGGGACGGAAGACCCAGTAGGCGATGTTGAGGCCGGCTAGGACCCAGTAGTGGCCGCTGTTCTTGATAATGTTGCGGGCGGGCATGGTGGCATTGCTGAAGCGGTGGACGAAGATGGTTTCGTATTCGCGTTTAATGAAGTGGATGGTGAGCAGGGCGCAGACCAGGAGCTGGAAGAAGGATGGTTCGGGCAGTGGCTGGTCGAAGTTGAAGTAGACATATGGGCGGAGGGGGAAGAGGAAGAGGGCTGGGATGAAGAGTGGTCCGAGGTATTCGATGATGTAGACGGTGCGCCATCCGAGCTGGGGGCCTGAGGATAATGGGATTCAGGGTGAGTGTGGGGGCGTCTCAGTGGAATTGAATGGGTATCATGTCAGCTTATTTTCGTACCTAGATCTTTAACGTGCAGGACGCTCTTCTCCTTCAGGCCGGTTCCGTCGACGGTCGAGTCCTTGGAGTTGGGGACTACGGTGCGGTCGCTGCCCTTGGTGATTCTGAGACGGTGGATGGAGAAGCCCGAGGCTTCCGCGAGCTTGTTGTAGATTTCGGCAGTCGAGGCATCGGGGGAAACTTGGACTTGCTTGGGGAGCTTCTTGATAGGTTTGCCTGGTTCGTAGAGTCTAGGTTAGAATTGAGGCTATGGATGGACTGGCGGGCGGCCGGAAACTTACCCCGGGGCTCAACAACTAATGTGAGGGACGCCATTGGGAAGTGCTGGATTTACACGGGCTCGTGATGATTCGGCAGACAGACGGGTAATTGTCTGAGGATTACACCACGTGAGCTGATGTAAGAGCACAGTGCAAGGGTTCGTGAGAACTGTGAAGGAGATGGCGCAGAAGGTTCCGGTCAGCGGAAGAGAGTTGTTGAGCGCGCCGCCCAGCAAAAATGGTGCTAGTTTATACTCGTACCCCAGCCAGTTGCAGTCAGGCACCTCGGCCCGGGAGGATCACGTGGGACGATCTGCCGGGGTCCGGCCTCCGTCTGCCCCGGCAGCATTTTCAGCCCTTCGACTTGCGGGACTTGCAGTCGGAGTACTCCGTCCTTCACCGTAACAAGTAACAATGGCCGTGGTGAGCCTGAGGCGGTGTTTGCTTTTTGCTTCTTCCTTGTTTGGGCTTCATTGTTCTTTTGTCCTCCTTGCTCCCACGTTTTCCCAGCCTGCTGTTTCCTTTGTCTGACATGCACTACAGTACATACATATAGTCACTAGGGAATATCACATCCCAACCTAGATAAATATTGGCCGGGTTGGTATGCCACTGCACAGGAGGTACTATGAACCGGAACAACCAATTTTCTGGCAGCTGTCAGGTCAAAGCCTGGGTGGGAGAAGCTGGTGAAAGATAAGTTAGACCAGGAGACAGTGACCCAAAGAGTCAAAAAAGAATACAGAGAAAGAGCAGCTAGACAGTAGACACATGATAAAATACTGAGAGCTGACAATGCAAACGCCCTGTATCAGCCATTGGATCAGTCAACCAAACAAACGCGCCCGCCACGGATACCCCGATTGATACACACATCACTATAACTATAATAGTAATATTATCATCGTCGATGCCAGCTGGGGCTAGCCAGACCTATCTACTAGCGTTCCGCAATGCAAATAGTGTCGCTTTAGTCGCAGTCGGTCAGCCAGCCTTCCTTGGCCCCCCGCGGTTTAGAGTGCTAGTGGCATGTAACTATACCCCGGCACGGTTTGGCCCACCCCTACAAATACCAGTTCGCGCACTTGACAGCCATCCCCCCAGCAAACAGCTCACCTCTGCAGCCCGTGCTAGTCTAGTCCCCACCCACCTGTGGGAATAAAAAGGAATTGTTCTGATAGGAGTTCCCGGGCCATGATCACTCACCACACTGCTGCCATGCTTTATTCATCGACGGCACCCCAGGTGTCGGGACAACTGATGCTGGATCCGGATGGAGAACCAGAGTGGCAGAAGAAGAATGTGGATAACCGAATACCAATGACCAACTTCCAACCTGGGTTCCTCCTCAGGCCCCCCTCCAATATGCCAATGATCCAATCGTTTCCCCATGGCGGACTTCAAGCTCCAGCCGCAGATCGTCCCTTGTTTTTGCCCGGCTGAAAGAGAGCGCCAGCCAGTCTGGTCGCCGGGGTTGGCCAGTGGCACCCACCTTCGATGTCTCGCGATACGGTCCGTCCGTGGCCATCCCTCGTATCTGTTCGGCTGTGCACGCCATACTTACTGTCTTAGTGTAGATAGGCCACCCATCGGGGCCATCTCACTAAGGCACGTTCGATCATAGTCCGCATCCGTCGGTTAGCCTTGCATACGATGTGAACTCCGCCGTGGCCATGTCTCATGCACGCGAATCAGAAGCCCGTCTGCCTCGCTCATCACGTCTGATGGGCCACTCCTCGTCGTGGACAGCATGCCAGGGCCTGTCATCGCCGATGAGTTTTCTTATTCATGCTTCTCGGGGTTGCCGACTCGCGGGTTCTCTCTTGGGCCGCCCTTATGATGCCGCTGACCAGACCTATAAAGACCGTGTCTGGGATATCCTCTCCTTATTTTCCTTCCATCCCCCTCGTGCACATGCTTTCTCATGTGCATCCTTGCTTCTCGTGTATATTCCTGTTCACTCCCTCTGAGTCCTTCTTAGCCTGTGTACTGTATACTGGCTTCGATTTGGTTTATTTTGTGTTTGGTTTCCCCGCATTCGATAAGTCGCTGTTCGCATTCCTCGGTTGTCGGCTTGGCTCCAGACGTTTTCATCCCAGGGTGAGCAACCTTTCTATGACTTCATGACCTTGGCCCTTGTTTGGGTCTTTCCATAGACCTGAGAGTCATGCGAGACTACTATCTACCCCTCTCTCTCTTCGTCAGTTAAGCATAATTGGATCATGATGCTGATCTTGGCTTGTGCGACGTACCCAGCAGCGTTGGGCCTATTGGACCACGACTTGTATACTATAGTACGAAATGTCGGGAGCAAATAACCACTCCATCGTGAACGGCATCGGGAATACAGTTTCCCAGGTCGAGAAGGTTGTCTCTGCCTCATTGCGACCCTTGCCCACAGCAACAGGCAATGGGACCTACATCACGGAGCCAAGCCAGACAGGGCTTGTTCGCGATCTTAGCCATGTCGATCTTAATGATATCAAAACCCTGATTGAGGTGGTCAAGGATACTGCAACTGGCCAGCCAGTCAACGATAGGCACTATATCATGGAGCGAGTGATCCAGGTCAGTTCATCCGTCTCCCGCATCGTTCAGCAGGAACCGTAGACTCATCCTAAACCGAGCTTAGCTTGCCGCTGGACTGCCCTCGACTTCTAAGGGTGGGAAAGATTTGACGAACACGTTCCTCAAGCAATTGTGGAATGACCTGCAGCATCCACCCATCTCGTAAGTCGATCATGAACGACTTCTTGTTAGAGACTAATGGCAAATCGAAGTTACCTCGGCCGAGAGTCTTCCTATCGCAAAGCCGATGGCTCAGGAAATGTACAATCCCCTCAAAAGCTCTATGAGGCCCTCGTTAACTTATATGCTATCAGAATGTTCTGTGGCCCCATATTGGAGCAGCTGGCACCCACTACGCTAGATCTGTACGCCCGAGGACTGTCCAGTCCCCTGCACTTCCGAGTGCTGAGACGCTGTTCGCCTCTCTTCTGGAAAGAAGAGAGTACAAGGAACACCCAAATAAGATATCCAGTGTCCTATTCTACCTTGCTTCCATCATCATTCATGGTGGGTTCTGCGCAGCTCATGGATTTTAGGGTTCTGTGACTGACATGCACTAAGATCTTTTTCAAACCGATCGAAATGATTACACGGTGAGCTTGACGTCGTCATATTTGGACCTGGCGCCGCTGTATGGCAACAATCAAGACGAACAGGACTTGGTTAGGACATTCAAGGATGGCAAGCTCAAGCCGGACTGTTTCTCCAGCAAACGTGTTCTGGGCTTTCCGCCTGGCGTTGGGGTGCTACTGTTGATGTTCAACCGCTTTCACAACTATGTGGTTGAGAACTTGGCTCTCATCAATGAAGGCGGTCGTTTCACCAAGCCCAATGAGTCCAATGGCGAGGCTTATGCGAAGTACGACAACGATCTTTTCCAGACCGGTCGGCTAGTCACATGCGGCCTGTATATCAATATCATCCTTAAGGATTACGTTCGAACGATATTGAATATCAATCGAACAGACAGTCTCTGGAGCTTGGATCCTCGAGCCGATATTAAGGACGGCTTGCTAGGTAGCGCCCCAGGTGAAGCTACGGGCAACCAGGTGTCTGCTGAATTCAACCTTGTCTACCGCTGGCATTCTTGCATTTCTCAGCGGGATGAGAAATGGACGCAGGATCTATATAAAGATCTGTTTCCGGGAAAGAATCCCAATGATGTCTCGCTAAGAGAGTTTGTCAGGGGCGTCGCTCAATGGGAGGCGGGCCTACCAGAGCAGCCCGCAGAGCGTGCATTTGCTGGATTACAGCGTAATGCAGACGGCTCTTTTGATGATGGCGATCTCGCCAACATGTTCGCAGATAGCGTTGAAGATTGCGCAGGTGCCTTTGGTGCGGGCAACGTCCCGTCAATCTTCAGGAACATCGAGGCTCTCGGCATCATGCAAGCGCGCTCCTGGAACTTGGCTACCCTCAACGAGTTCCGCAAATTCTTCGACCTGGCACCCTACAAGACCTTCGAAGAAATCAATCCTGATCCATACATTGCCGATCAGCTCAAAAGATTCTATGATGAACCCGACCTGGTAGAACTCTACCCAGGTCTCATCGTAGAGGCTACGAAAGACCCGATGGTTCCAGGAAGTGGCCTGTGTACTAACTTTACAATCTCAAGGGCTGTCCTGTCCGATGCAGTGGCTTTGGTTCGTGGCGATCGCTTCTACACGGTCGATTCAACCCCAAAGCATCTCACAAACTGGGCCTATAATGAAATCCTGCCTCTGGATTCCGTTGACCAAGGCCAAGTATTTTACAAGCTGGTGTTCCGTGCGTTCCCCAAACATTTCAAAGGCAACTCCGTCTACGCACACTTTCCCCTGGTTATTCCATCCGAGAACAAGAAGATCTTGGAGAGTCTTTCAGTTGCGCGGGATTACAGCTGGGATCGACCGAGCTATACGCCTATGCCGCCATTTATCAACTCTAATTCCGCTTGCCAATCGATCCTCAGTGACCAAGAGGCGTTCAAGGTAACATGGGGAGAGAAGATCGAGTTTTTGATGCATCGCAACAACCGCCCTTATGGCCGGGATTTCATGCTGTCGGGTGACAGGCCACCAAACGCTGCGTCACGTAAGATGATGGGCTCAGCATTGTATCGTGAGAAGTGGGAGAGCGAGGTCAAGAGATTCTACGAAGACATCACTCTGAAACTCTTGCACAAGCATTCGTATCAGGTGGCCGGAGTCAATCAGGTCGACATCGTTCGAGACATCGCGAACCTGGCGCAGGTTCATTTCTGCGCAAATGTGTTTTCCCTACCATTGAAGACCGAGTCGAACCCACGGGGAATTTTTGCCGAGTCCGAACTGTACGAGATCTTGGCGCTTGTGTTTGCATCCATCTTCTACGACGTCGATGTTGGGAAGTCATTCCAGCTTGACCAGGGCGCCCGGGCTGTGACTCAACAGCTTGGGGAACTGACAATGGCTAATGTTGAGTTTGTTAACAAGGCCGGCTTCATTGCGAATCTGGTTAACAGTCTGCACCGCCACGATGTACTCAGTGAATATGGCATCCACATGATCCAGCGTCTGCTCGCGACTAGTGTTCCGCCCGCCGAGATCGTATGGACTCATGTTCTACCAACAGCAGGCGGAATGGTGGCAAACCAAGCTCAGCTCTTTTCGCAATGTCTTGATTACTATCTCTCAGAAGAAGGGTCTACTCATCTACCAGATATTCAACGACTTGCCAAACAAGACACACCCGAGGCTGATAGCCTACTTTTACGATAGTAAGCCCCCCATAGATTTCCGTCACTTTTCCTTGTCATCTGTATCCAACCCCGTTCATATGCATATGCTGATTGTTTTAAGCTTTATGGAAGGGGCTCGATTGCGGTCGTCTGTTGCATTGCCACGAGTTGTCGCAAAGCCCACCGTCGTGGAGGACGGTGGGACGAAGTTGGCTTTTAAACCAGGTCAGGCTGTATTCTGCAACCTGGTAAGTGGAGTCGAATATCTGTGGCCGACTGTCTCCTTTCACATGCGGATACATGCTCACTTTTTCCCAGGTATCTGCTTCCATGGATCCCGTTAGCTTTCCAGAGCCGGAGAAAGTTAAACTTGATCGTGACATGAGCTTGTACGCTCACTTCGGGTTTGGCCCTCACCAGTGCCTAGGCATGGGCATGTGCAAGTTGGCCCTCACGACGATGCTTAGGGTGGTCGGACGGCTAGACAACCTCCGGCGGGCTCCTGGCCCCCAAGGTCAGCTGAAAAAGATTACCGGGCCTGGCGGAATCGCGATGTATATGACTGCGGACCAGAGTAGCTACTGGCCATTCCCGTCGACCATGAAGATCCAATGGGACGGTCCCCTGCCAGCTCTTGCAACGAACTAGGAGGTCAATGAATGGATATGAAAGGAAGACACGGACGCGGACGCGGACACGGACATGGACGATTGACTTGTATGATAAGAATGGAATATATCATTTTCTACGCACATCCAAACTATATATAGTCGGAAAGTACGCCGTAGAATTAGGTTTCTGGACAGGGGTATCCCCTCACCGAAACATCTCCGTTGGCGGATGTCATGTCACTCATGTATCTCCCTGTTTGTCATTCACCCCACCTGCATGCAGTGCCTCCCAGCTGCGCAGACCGGCTTACCGGTTGTTGGAATACCCTGTCCCAGGTTTTCTCGCAAACAAAACATCGCCTCACAAGTCATGAATGAGCGCATATCTCGAAGCCCCGCAGACGAGGCTTGATTGAGCATATCAGGGTCCAGCTAGCACAAGGCCATCGATTCCGCGACCAATCTATTTCAAGTGAGGGGCTGTCCTCATCCGGCGGCTTGAGGCGTCCGAGTAAACAGAAGGAGACGGAGGCCTAAAGGGCTCGTGAGCGGCCTGATGTCCGAATCTTGGGCTCCGATGCACGCCCAAAGTGGGAGAGCTCTTGGGATGCGTGGGGATACCCAGGAGTACCTGCTGCCCCCGTAGGACCGAGTCAGTAGTGAATGTTGTCGGCCGGCGGGGAAAGAAGAAGACCCGCTCCGGACACTCTCGACTTTACTAGTAGCGTTCCAACTGGTTAGCCACCGCCGCGACCAACGGGAACCACAGAGAGCCGCCCAGAGCTCCCAAAGCCCATCATCGGATTCACGAACCTTCCAAGTTCTAACCACTGACACATCCTCCTCTTCCTCCCTCCCCCCCCATCAACCTTTCAACGCCCTCCTCTCTTTCTACCTTTTCCCAGGCATCGCCCTCGATTCCTTCCGCTTGCGAGCTTCAATCTTACTTGGATGTCAAAGTCTCAGGGTTGACGACCTGCACCGTCCCCTGCCATTCTTCTGACTCCCAGTGATACTGGGTGAAGCCGCAACCTCATTTCTTATCTTCCCTCACTTTCTCCGACCTGTCGCGAGCATTTTCGATCGAGCCGGGATTTCTCCGTCCATTCATTTCCCTGCGCTTCTGTGATCCAGCGGGACTGCCCGAATTTCCTTCCCCCTCTCCGTTCCATTCTTCGGGTTTTGTCGAGGAAGGAGAGGTCCGAAAAAAAACGTCATAAGGCCCTCTCGCGACTTGCTCCGCGACCCGGTCGTCACGACCACCCCCACTCTCTCTAGGAGGCGCCCTCCTAGTCTCTCTCACCTCCTCATGATTGTCATTGTCTCTCATCGTCAACATGGGGAGAATTAAGAAGGTGGCGAGCCAAAAACACGAGGCGACGATCGTGAGTCTCTCTTTTCACCCCGCGTTCCATTTGTTGTTGCTGTAAGGCTGACTGATTTTTTCCCCTGTCTCTTTCAAACGATCTAGTCCCCATACCTGGCAGATTTTGTAGCCCGTGCCACGACTATCCCAGTTTCAGAGCTTCCGTCGCATCTCAGCACCTTCTCTCGCATTTGGCCCTTCCCCAGAGGTGATTTGTATCATTGGATCAACGTCCTGAACCGCTTCGACGAGATTCTGGCGTCCGTCATCGAGAAATACGCTCTCAGCAATGGCCCGCAGACCAAGCCTTTTGGCAAAGACTTTCTAGTAGAATCCTATGTGCATGGTGAAAGTGCAGGAAACCCTCAGGACGCTGATGCCAAGTTAACCGACCTTGGATATGGACCGGAAGGAGACAGGGAGCTCTTAGAGGTTATTCTTGATTTCTCTAGGCTGTTGTTGGAGAAGTGTGGCAACCGCAGTTTGTACAGCAGCAGTGAACGCCTGGGCGAACTCCTGAATACCACCTCTCTCTCCCTTCTCCAGTCTACACTCCGTCTGTCTCTGTGCTTAGCACAGCGCTATCATTCCCGTCAACGAGGTGGCTCTCACATCCAGCACAGCTTACTGGCTGCTCACTACAACATTGACTTGGAGAAACTACAGAAAGTTGCTGCACCCTTTCCTCGCCCTTCTGTTCCGGGCAGGGCGGCCGTGTCACCGGCAGCAGTAATCAAGGTCAAGGACAAGGGACCTCAGGCCAAGCACAATGCTAATGACATGTCTTCCCTCGTGCGAGAGAACGACAGCTGGGATGAGTGGGGAAATGTGCGCCTACATTATTACCCGTCTGGCTCATCAGAACCGGTGAAAGCTGCACCTGAATCCGGAACTAGTGGGCCATTGGGGCAGCCCCCTACCACCCCAACTCCTCTGCGCAGAAGTCATACTCACCCTACGCCCCGCTTGAGTCGAATGTCTACTGCTGAAGATTCGCCTTCATCTGTGGTCTCGACTCCTGGAAAGCCGGATGAGACACTTCGGGGTGGCAAGACCCTCGACATTCCTTATTCGAAGATTTCCGTGTCGAGACCTGAAGACCTCCTTGCCGCTCATGCAGATGAGGTACCGGACGATTCGAAGTATGAGCTACTCCACAGAGTCCGTACGGCCCAGGGATTGGCAACTTCTAGCTCCACCCGGGAGCAAATACTGGCCATCAGAATCCTTGCCCTTACCAACCTAGCGTACGTCTATCCCGAGGCGCTGTTCCAACAGAAAGTTCTACAGTATGATATGGAGCAGCCAAAGCGTCTTCAGCTGGCCTACCAGCTGGGCGAGTTAGTTCATCTAGGTGCAAGTGGTGACCTCCAAGTCTCACGGCTGTTGCAGACGTTGGCGCTTCAGGCTCTCGATGCCCTTGCGAAACACAAAGCGCGAGCCATTGACGTCTGTGCTGCCTTGAGCGTCAATGTAAACCACGGTGTGCTTATGTTCCTGACCCGGAAAACAGTGAACGAGCTGAGCTCGGAAGACACCAATGGTGACGACGGTAGCCAGGACGAGTGGCGGGATGCTCTGCTTGCTCTATTGCGCACCCTTCCGGGCTCTAGTACCAGAACTCCAGAGACGCTTGTGTCTGCTGGTCTGATTCCTATGTTTGTAGATGTTTTAAATCTCCGAACGGAAAAGGCCCGTCGAGTCTACTCTCGCATCATGGAATTTCTGGACACTTTTGTCCATGCTATCCGTGATGCTCTGGGAACACTCACTAGTGCCAAGGGGTTTGATGCAATTTCTGATTTAATTGATCATGAAACCAAATCTTCCTTCGAACACGTATCCAAGGGCGCTGGAATTCCTTCCCAGCACAAGACTCCAGCAATCGACTACCAGATCCCATACTTTCAGCAGCAGACGCTCCGCTGGATGTTCCGATTTGTGAACCATATCATGCAGCACAATGGCGGCGGGTTCGACCGCGTTCTCCGGAATTTGATTGATTCTCCTCAGCTGCTGACGTCTTTGCGTCTAGTGCTTGAAAACGCTCGGATATTTGGTTCTCACGTCTGGAGCAATGCCGTCAACATTTTGAGTAGCTTCATTCATAACGAGCCTACCAGTTATGCAGTAATAGCCGAGGCTGGCCTGAGCAAGAGCTTCCTGGAAGCTGTTACTTCTTCCGAGTTGAAGACCCCAGAAAAGCCAGTTGCCGAACCGGAAGATGCTGAACCTGAAGCTGAGCCCTCGACGCTTCCCGAGACTGGTACTGCCGAGACAGCGGCAGTGGATGGTCAGAAACCTCGGGTATATACCGTCGTCAGGTCACCGGATGCCCGTTTGGCTCCTGGGATTATGCCTGCTGCTGAAGCTCTCTCGTGCATTCCTTCTGCTTTCGGAGCTATTTGCTTGAATGCCTCTGGGCTCGATCTTTTCAAGTCCTCTGATGCCCTAGAGAGTTTCTTCGAGATATTTGAGAATGCCGAGCATGTGAAGTGTTTGAAAGATGACCCCAACCTGGTTCGTTCTCTAGGCACGACCTTCGACGAATTGGTGCGACACCATCCCGCCTTGAAGTCTCACGTAATGACCGCAGTCATTGTCATGGTTGCGCGCGTTGGACTATTGTGCAGAACAAAGGCATGGTCAGTGGGGATGGGGGCCAAGTTATGGTCAGAGGATTCCGAGGGAAAGCCAATCATCTCGGGTTCTACTTCCCATTTGCTGAAGGCAATTGGAATTGACAATGACGACCAGCTCGATAATGCTTCGACTTTTGGTGTGCCACAACTGACTTCCGATCAGCTACCCAACGGTGGAAAGCTGCAAATCGGCGATCTAAGCCAGATCCTCCCCTCGTCAACTGATGCCATTGAGCCCAAGGATGTGGACGCCGCTGGTCTTGCTGCCACCGATTATTTGTACCCAGTTGTGCGATTCTTGGGGGCTTTCTTCGAGAACCAGTCTAACTGCACGTATTTCATTGAATCCGGAGGTGTGGAGTTTGTCTTGGATTTTGCAACCTTACAAAGCCTGCCGTTTGACTTCCATAACACGGATGCCAATCAGGAGCTTGCTGTACTGGTGCATATGTTGGCAGAAACAAAGCCTCACCAAGTTGTGCCGTCCCTCGTCCAGCGGACAGAGCGAGCTGTCGACATGCTGTCAGCCTTCTGGCGAGAGCCGGAATACTCGGGTTTCTTTACCCCTTTGATCAAGCCGACTCCCGATGAGGTGTCCGAAGAAAAGGGCAAAGAAACCTTCAGTACTTCGAAAGCAAACGGGACATTCTTTGCTAAGCATATGGGGGCTGCTCTCATTTTAACAGATTTCCTCCGCGAGATATATTCAATGCCTCTGTACCAGACTCGCCCGAGCCAACAGACTTCAGCGTTTGCACAGGTTAATCTATCTGACCGATACTGCTCCCTCGTCAAAAAGCTGGGAGGTCTGCATGCAGCATGTGTGTGGGAGGAGATACTACTCGAGAAGAACATACCCGACACTTGGGATCAGGCAACAAAGGTGCAACAGTCCGGGACGACTCCGGAGAGACCCAACCCTGCTACCGGGCAAGCGAACCCTGAAGTGAATGCTGCCATTTCTGGTACGGAACCTCATGGAGAAAGTCCACCTGCCAGCGACCCTACACAGTCAGGTGCAGCACAAGAGCCTAAGGAGACTACTATAGCGAAGATTCCTGAAGATGGTGTAGCGTTCAAGAATGTGCAGGCCCTTCGGTATCTCCTCAGCTCATTGCCCTCCTCAATCACCGGCTTCTTCCATAACATGGGGCTTGGTCTGATGGGTAAAAGGAGAATTGATCTTTACCAGAAACAGAACGCAATCATGGTGGCGGAAGCTGTTGCGGAAGCTGTGCTCGAGCAATTACAGTCGCAGCCTCCAAACTCAAGTGGAAGCTCCAAGCTTCGTTTCTCTTACCTCATTGTCATACTTTCTTCGTTCTCGCACCTCCTCTTTGAAGGTATACCGAAGCCCTTTCCCTCGATCATTCGCCATTTAGATGCTGACTGTATTATAGCCACGCCAGATCGTCCTCACTCGCATTACCTCACGCTTGTCTTATTCGCCTTCAAGAGACAAGGAGGCCTGAAAATCATGAAGGAGATCTGCGAACTTTTCGTGCAGGAGGTCAAGACGCTCACACCACCCGAATCTGTCGCAGAGTCTGAAAAAGACGTCTCGGCACGACTCACCTCTGCTTACGGCGGTATCAAAATCATCCTCAGCTTTTTCTCCGAGCTTGCCTTGGGAAAGAACATCGTCGAGTCTAGCCAAACACAGACCATGACGAGCAGTGATCGGGACCGCGACCGACCCGACTATTTCCAACCAGGCCAATTCCTGGTGGATTTGCGCATGGAGATCCTGCCAATGGCTCGGGACATGTGGAATTCTGACTTTGCCGCCCAATCCTCCAGTTCTGTTGTCAAATGCCTAGTTGACATCTTGCGTTCATCTCTCGATGGTGAATATGAAACGGGGGCCGCTCGGAGCTCGGATGCACCGCACATGCTGGCAGACGTCGCGAGAAGGACGTTTGTTGTGAATAAGGAGCGCATGGTGTCATTACAAGAGAGAGGTTTCGATGGCCAACTTGCCAAGGAAGCGCTTTATCGCTGTAACAACGTGTTTGCTGCTGCCGAAGAATACTGCAGGGCGCAGAGTCGATTACGAGCCCCGCCAAGGACCGAGCCACCCCCTAATGACATTGAGTCAGTTCGATCTACAACGTCAGGGGCTGAAGGATCTGAAGAAGCAGCAGGTGACGCTCCTTCATTTGACAGTGGGTTCCTTGAACGTTCTGCACTTGCTATGCTCTTAGCACAAGCTTCAGGCCGGCCAGCCGATGATGCGTCGCGTCAGGATCAAGGTCCAGGCAGACCCGAGGAGAGTGAAGTCAGGCATGGCACTGAATTCTTGGCGAGAGCCTTGACCCATATCTTGAACGATGATCATGGCACAGGGGATGATGACCGCGAGGATTCTCCAATCATCACGCCGCGTATTCCTAACGTTGCCGGTGGCAGTTCGTCGGAGCCCTCGGGCCATGCAACAAGTCAACCCACCGAACAACGCCCGGAACAGCCTACAAGACGACGTGAAGTTACGACAATTGAAGACCTGGATAAGGAACGCGAGCAGGTTCGTTCAAACTTGATCGAGCGTTGCTTGGACATCTTGAATGAGCACCATGACGTGTCTTTCGAGCTGGCCGACCTCATCGCTTCCGCAACCAGGAGACATCGCGACCCCGAAAGCTTTAGAAGGGAGGTGGGCGAAATCCTTGTCCAGTCTTTGGTCTCCTTGCAGATGGAGAATTTCCAGGCTGCCGGTAAGAAGGTGGCCGCTTATGCTCACCTTCTTGCACTGGTCGTTCAGGACCGAGACATGTATAACGCGACTTTAGGTGAACTCAAAGATTGCTTTACGACATTCCTTGGGTTTATTCAAGTGTCGCCCGAGAAGACCTCTGACGAATCGTTCCCTTGGATCGGGCATGTGCTACTTGTGCTGGAGAAGTTGCTTTCTGATGACGCTCAACCGCCTCAGATTCGCTGGAGTCTCCCTGGTCATGAAAATCCCAGTGCAGATGATGAGGGGCCAGCTCATTTGGAAGAGCCTCTTGTGTCGCTAGACCAGAAAACGCAGCTTTATGAGGCGCTCGTTGAGATTCTACCTAGAATTGGAAAGGACGATACCTTGGCTCTTTCTATTTGTCGAATCCTTGTCATTCTTACTCGCAGTCGCAGCATTGCAGTGCGTCTGGGGGAGAAGCGGAGCTTGCAGCGCTTGTTCGTCATGGTGAAACAACTTTCAAGTTCCACAAATGAGAAACTTCAGGGCGCTTTTATGTTGGTTCTAAGACACATTATCGAAGACGAGGATACTATTCGGCAGATCATGAGAAGCGAGATAGTCGCCAATTTCGAATCGAAGTCGTCCCGCCAAATTGATACAACCGGTTACGTTCGACAGTTGTATCATCTTGTTCTCAGATCGCCTGAAATATTCGTGGAAGTGTCCAACGAAAAGTTAAAGTTGCAACGATATGACAACCGGCAACGTCCCCAGGTTCTCACCTTGAAGTCTGAGAAGAAGAATGGCTCGTCAGATTCCTCGACGGCTAAAGACGAGTCTGGCAGCCCGAATAAGGAAGAGGACCAGACGGGTGGGACGATATCTGAGGATAAGGACAAGGCAAAGTCTGGTGAACTCAAGCCGCCTGTAGTGGAAAACCCTGACGGTGTCATCCACTATCTACTTTCTGAACTTCTATCCTACAAGGATGTCGACGATAAAGAGGCTCCTTCCGAAAACACTGAAGTTTCTGCTCCCGACCAATCGGAACCTCAGACTGATGTCGAGATGTCCATCGATGAGCCTTCGCCATCTGTTGCCAGCACTGACGCACAGGGCACACGCAACAAGAAAACTGACAAGCCAGCATTCAAAGCAGATGATCACCCGATCTATATCTACCGCTGCTTCCTCTTACAATGCTTGACCGAGCTTCTCTCGTCTTACAACCGCACAAAGGTCGAGTTTATCAATTTCTCTCGCAAGGCGGATCCTCACGCAGCTACCCCATCAAAGCCTCGCTCGGGGATTTTGAACTACCTCCTCAATGCTCTTGTGCCGGTTGGTACTATGGAACATGATGAGTCCGTCTCATTCAAGAAGCGAAGCAACACATCTGCTTGGACAATGCGTGTACTCGTTGCTTTGTGCACCAAGACCGGCGAATTTGGTGGACCTGGCAGACGACGTAACGAGCAGGATCTCAATGAGGATGACGAGCCTGAGCTGGCCTTTGTGCGGAGGTTTGTCTTGGAGCATGCCCTGAGGTCATACAAGGAAGCGAATGCATCAAATGAGCCCCTTGACGCCAAATACTCGAGGCTGATGTCACTTGCGGATCTGTTCGACAAGATGCTTAGTGGTTACGCTTTCGTTTCGGGCGAAACAGCCTTCGCGTCCTCCACTAGGCAGCTGGCAAAGACCATGTTTGAAAAACATTTTATTTCCGCGCTTACCGCTTCAGTCGCTGAGATCGACCTCAACTTCCCCGCTTCCAAACGCGTTATCAAGTACATTCTTCGCCCTTTGAACAAGCTGACCCAGACCGCAGTGGTTCTGAGCGAATCCTCGGACATCTCTTCTCTTGGTGATACTGAAGATGATGAGATCTCTTCTGCTA
Organism: Aspergillus ibericus CBS 121593; assembly: GCF_003184845.1. Lineage (NCBI taxonomy): Eukaryota > Fungi > Ascomycota > Eurotiomycetes > Eurotiales > Aspergillaceae > Aspergillus > Aspergillus ibericus. The sequence goes on along the minus strand of NW_020292105.1, from coordinate 46,281 downwards.
CGTCGGTCTCGGATATGGAAGATGAGCGGGAAGAAACCCCTGATCTCTTCCGCCACTCTACACTCGGCATGCTGGAGCCTCGACATGAAGAGGAGACAAGCTCTGAAGAATCAGAGGAAGAGGATGACGAAATGTACGACGACGAATACGACGAGGAAATGGACTACGAGGAGGATCTGCCAGAAGACGATGGTGAAGTAGTCAGCGACGAAGAGGATGAAATTGAAGGTGTTGGACCGATCGAAGGTCTCCCTGGTGATAACGGCATGGACATTGAAGTTGTCATCACCGACGATGAGGATGATGATGATGACGACGATGACGACGATGAGGATGACGAGTCCGACATGGAAGATGACGAAATCCTTGCTGGTGAGATTACCGGTGACCATGATAATGACAGCCTAGAGGGGGGCGATGAAGACGAGTGGGAAAGTGAAGACATGTCCGAAGATGATGAAGAAGCCGAGATCATGAATCAATTCGAGGACGAATTGGCAGATAGTCTCCGACAGGCAGAGCAACGCGATGATGGTCAACGATTTGACGACCTGTTCCGCGTCCTTAACGAGGCTGCTGGGGGTGTTGAAGACCTTCAGGCCGACAGCCTCGGGGACATGCACGATGACATCGTTGATGATGACTTGGCTGAAGAAGAGGGTTAGTGTTTCCTTTTACCCCTACCCGTGTAAGCTGCTAACTCTAATCCAAGAGGATGAAGAACTCGACGAACTGGAGGAAGAGCTCGAGGATGCCGATGACGACCAGGGGTCTTACCAAGGCTTTGACGATGATGAGGATCTTATGGACCCATGGGGATGGGAAGGCGACGAACAGCCGCCACGAGGCCATCATCACCACCGATTCCGTGGCACACAGCCAGCTTGGGCTGCAGTTAGCGGAATCATGCCTAGTCGGCACGGTATCGTTCCCATTCAGCCTTATCGGCTCCATAGGACTCAAGTCCCCGCTCGCGGAAACGATGACGGAACGAACCCTCTTCTTGTTCGGACAGATCGTGGTGGTCCTGAGGCAGGTGGCCAAGCCCGTGGGCCCGGCAATGAGGCTTTCACCGACTGGGTCCATGGCATGGAGCCCGTATCTACTGGACGTCTGCTTCCCATGGATAGTCCCGTTAGCTTCATGAACGCTATCATGCAGGCTATTGGGGGCCAAGGTGCACCGGGATTTGGGGTCATCACCCGCCCGGATGGTATCCATGTCCATGTTGACAGACGTGCTATCCTACCAAACCGGATTCAAGACATCTTTGGGCTTGGCAGGCCACAAGCTCCTCCTGCTCGGACCCGGGACGATCCATCCCAGGCCGTAAGCTTCGCTCTCGCTACAACCAGAAGCCGTTGGCAAGAGGAGGCCCGTATTCTGTTCAGCAGCACATATGTTGAGAAGACCCAGCGGGTGGTCAACTCCCTGCTGAAGATTCTGGTACCTCCTGCGATCGAGGAAGAAAAAAGACGGGAGAAGCAGGTGGAGGAAGAGCGTAAGCGGCGGGAAGAAGAACGCGCAGAGCGTGAACGCCAAGAGCGTATCGCTAGGGAGGAAGAGGAGAGGGAGAGAAAACGCAAGGAAGAGGAAGAGAATGCCAGACGGCAGCAGGAAATGGAGCAGCAGGAAGCAGAGCGACAAGCCTCGGGCATTGAGACCGAACCTATGGATGATGTACAGCGGACCGACACTGGCGAGGGAGCCGCAGCACCGGCGATTGAAACTGATACAGGCCCGTCAGAGCCTGTCCCCCGGGTGCATACAACAATCAGAGGCCGCCAGCTTGACATCACTGGTATGGAAATTGACCCAGAGTACCTTGAAGCCTTGCCCGAAGAACTGAGGGAGGAGGTCATTATGCAGCAACTTGCAGAACAACGTTCTCAGGCGGCAGCAGCTGGCGAAGAGCCTAGCGAGATTAATCCGGAGTTCCTGGAAGCCCTGCCTCCGGAGATCCGGGAGGAGTTGTTGCAGCAAGAAGCGGCGGATCGTCGTCGCCGGGAGCGCGACAGTGCTCGCCGACAAGCTGCTGCAGCTGGCGGCGCTGCACCTCCCGTTCCCGCCCCGGCCCACGCAGAGGATATGGACGCTGCTAGCTTCCTCGCCACGCTGGATCCATCCTTGCGACAAGCCGTTCTGGCTGATCAACCCGAAGAAATCCTTGCAACGTTGGGTCCAGAGTTCCTGTCGGAAGCGCGTGCGCTGCCGGGCAGACGATTGGCACAATTTGGCGACATTCCTCGGGTCGACCACCGTCACAGACATGAGCCGGCTGACGATCAAGAGCCTAAGAAGCAACAGCGCCGTCAAATCGTCCAGATGCTTGACAAGGCCGGCGTCGCTACGTTGCTACGTCTGATGTTTATGCCCCTTCAAGGCAATGCACGCCACCAGCTGAATGACATTCTTCATAACGTTTGTGAGAACCGCCAGAACCGGATGGAAGTCATCAGTCTCCTCCTTTCGGTTCTTCAAGACGGTAGTGCGGATGTCTCGGCAATCGAACGCAGCTTTGCCCAGCTCTCGCTTCGTGCCAAGCCGTCATCGGTTCAAAAGACCCCTCAGTCTGTCAAGCGGAATCTGTCTTTCCAGGGATCTTCCAACGTCAGCAATGAAGTTACTCCGATCATGGTTGTGCAGCAGTGCCTGGGAACCCTTTCTTTCCTGTCTCAGTACAATCCCCACATTGCATGGTTTTTCCTCACCGAGCATGACTCTTCTTCAACCCTGAAGCTCAAGGCTCTCCGCAAGGGCAAGGGCAAGGAGAACAGGGCCAACAAATTTGCTTTGAACGCATTGCTATCTCTACTAGACCGGAAGGTGATCATGGAGAACCCCAACTGCATGGAGCAGCTGTCAAGCCTTCTCAGCAGTATCACGCAGCCTCTCACACTCCTACTCCGTCGGGAGAAAGAAAAGCAAGAGGAAGAGGAGAAGGGCAAACAGTCCGAACAGGTGCAGAATGAGGAACACACTGGCGAACCGCAGCCCGCTTCAACTGAACCGACTGGCTCTGCTGCGGATACGACAATGACGGACGCTCCGCTCCCCACCGTCGAGGCTACGCAACCGCAAAACGAGCCTGCCCAGCCAGAGGACGTTGCATCAACTGAAGCTACCAAGGAAGACAAAGCGAAGGGCGCGGGTGAGGACGAGAAGCACAAGAGAAGAACCATCGAGCCCCCTGTGGTCCCTGACAGTAACTTACAATTGGTGGTTCATATCCTCGCAGCTCGTGAGTGCAACGGCAAGACTTTCAGAGACACCCTTTCTACCATCAATAACCTTTCTGCTGTCCCCGGAGCTAGAGACGTTATTGGGAACGAGTTGGTCAGCCAGGCTCAAACGTTGAGTACGGTCATTCTCACTGATCTCGACGAACTGCTGTCGCATATCCACCAAGCCCGGACAGGCACCGATATGCAGGGTCTGGCTTTGGCTAAGTTCTCTCCAGCCAGCTCCGATCAAGCCAAATTGTTGCGTGTTCTGACAGCTCTTGACTATTTGTTTGATCCCTCTCGGGCGGACAAGGCGAAGGGAGGCGAGTCTGACAACGCTGCTAAGGAGGACGTCCTGCAGACGTTGTACGAGTGCTCTACTTTTGGGCCTCTGTGGACCAGGCTTAGTGAATGTTTGACCGTTATCCGACAAAAGGAGAACATGCTCAACGTGGCCACTATCCTTTTGCCTTTGATCGAAGCATTGATGGTGGTTTGCAAGAACACCACCCTGAAGGATACTTCTTTCGCCCGGAACAGCAGAGAATTGTCTGTGTCGAGCACTTCCGTCGACGCTGGCCTGAGTATGGAAAGCCTGTTCTTCAAGTTTACGGAGGAACACCGCAAGATTCTCAATGAACTTGTTCGTCAGAACCCCAGGTTGATGAGCGGCACTTTCTCGCTGCTGGTCAAGAATCCCAAGGTCTTGGAGTTCGACAACAAGCGCAATTACTTCACTCGTCGCATCCATTCTCGTGGCGCAGAGCCTCGTCACCCTCACCCCCCTCTTCAGCTCTCTGTCAGACGAGACCAGGTCTTCCTGGACTCTTTCAAGTCGTTGTACTTCAAGACGGCGGATGAGCTGAAATATGGAAAGCTGAACGTGCGCTTCCATGGTGAAGAGGGTGTCGATGCCGGTGGTGTAACCAGAGAATGGTTCCAGGTCCTGGCGCGCGGCATGTTCAACCCAAATTACGCTTTGTTCATCCCCGTTGCCTCCGACCGGACCACTTTCCACCCGAACCGTCTTAGTGGTGTCAATGCAGAGCACCTGATGTTCTTCAAGTTCATTGGGCGCATCATCGGCAAGGCTCTGTACGAGGGACGTGTCCTTGACTGCCATTTCAGTCGCGCGGTCTACAAGTGTATCCTTGGCCGGTCAGTGTCCATCAAGGACATGGAGACGCTCGACCTTGACTACTACAAATCTCTTCTCTGGATGCTCGAAAATGACATTACCGACATTATCACGGAGACGTTCGCCGTCGAGACGGACGACTTTGGAGAGAAACAAGTGATAGATCTTATCGAGAATGGACGCAACATTCCTGTGACTGAAGAAAATAAAGAAGAGTACATCCAAAAGGTCGTCGACTATCGTTTGGTGGGCTCCGTCAAAGAACAGCTGGACAACTTCCTGAAAGGTAAGCTTATTCCCTACCCACTGGAGTCTCATGGACATGTGACTAATCTGTGTCGTCTAGGGTTCCACGAGATTATTCCCTCTGATTTGATTTCTATCTTCAATGAGCAGGAGCTTGAGTTGCTGATCTCCGGTCTTCCTGAGATTGAGGTGGATGACTGGAAGGTCAACACCGAGTATCATAATTACTCGGCCTCCTCGCCCCAGATCCAGTGGTTCTGGCGTGCCGTCCGCTCCTTCGACAAGGAAGAGCGTGCCAAGCTTCTACAGTTCGTCACGGGCACCAGCAAAGTCCCCCTCAACGGCTTCAAGGAACTTGAGGGTATGAATGGAGTCAGCCGTTTTAACATCCATCGTGACTACGGCAACAAGGATCGTCTCCCAAGTTCTCACACTTGTTTCAACCGTAAGTATTCCCAACCGAACCCGTCGCCTGGGCTATGTGGCATGGTATGCTAATCGGGACACAGAGCTGGATCTCCCAGAATACGAGAGCTACGAAACTCTGCGGCAACGTCTGTACACTGCGATGACGGCTGGTAGTGAATATTTCGGGTTTGCATAAGTTGGTGGCGCTAATGTCTCTTGTTTGCTTGGACGATGAGTTACGATTCGACATTTATCCGCTCAGTGTCCTCGCTCTAATGCCGAAGCATATGATGGCGTTTGTCGTATCTTCATTTCTGCTAATTTGTACCATTTGGAGCTGGTTGTTACCGAAAGGCATATGGGGGAAGAAAGATTGGACCGCGACCGGTAAACCAGGTGAAGTGCAGGTCAACTGGTGTGCCGGGGGTCGAGCGGTCGAGGCTTTTGTGCTATGTTTTTTACTTGCAGATTGCAACACCATGTACTTTCTTCAGCTGTGTCAATTCCTTCACTAGATAGTTCTCGCAAAGCCTGATAACTACATGCCTTTGGCCTTTGATTTAGTCAGCCGGGCGCTTCTCCGTAGTCTGGAGGCGGTGAGGGGCAGTGGATCCGGGGAGTCACGGGACGCAACATTTTTCTGCTGGGCGAAAAAGTCACCTGCCGGCGGGGCATCGGCTCGAATCTGAACTTCTTCAATTTCCGGTGGATGGCTCTCTAATCTCTTGACCGGCTTTCCCCCTCCCTCTCCACTCCTGTTGGATTGTCTTCTTGATTTCATCCGACTCTTCCCTTTCCGGCTTCCTCGCTCCCACTCACAATGGCGTCGTCCAACTCGATCAAGCTGTTGACTGGCAACAGTCACCCCGAGCTTGCGAACCTCGTGGCTGCTCGGTATGCGCTATAGTCATGGGTTTCCCCTGAGGCCTGTCGCAGACTCCAGACTAACGAGTCGTTCCAATTGGCAGGCTTGGCATCGAACTGACCAAGATCATGGTCCTCCAATATTCGAACCAGGAAACGAGTGTCACCATCGGAGAGAGTGTACGAGATGAGGATGGTATTGTCTTCCACTCCACCTGCTCAGTCTCGGGCACGCCAAGATCCTTGGGTTAATGTGTGCACCCTGCAGTTTTCATCTTGCAGTCTACGCGGCCCAATGACATCAACGATGGACTGATGGAGCTGCTCATCATGATCAATGCTTGCAAGACCGCTTCCGCGAGACGTATCACAGCTGTCATCCCCAACTTCCCTTATGCGCGCCAAGATAAGAAGGACAAGAGTCGTGCTCCGATCACTGCGAAGCTTATGGCCAACATGCTCCAGACCGCTGGTTGCAACCATGTCATCACCATGGACCTCCACGCCAGCCAGATCCAGGGCTTCTTCAACGTTCCCGTCGACAACCTGTATGCCGAGCCTAGCATGCTGAAGTGGATCCGGGAACACCTGGATGTGAGCAACTGCGTCATTGTCAGTCCCGATGCCGGTGGTGCTAAGCGGTAAGCAATCATTTCTACGGAGGATTTTAAGGGTCCATATTGATTAGTGACGTTGGACAGTGCCACCGCCATTGCCGATCGCCTGGACCTGCAGTTCGCGCTTATCCACAAGGAGCGCCCCCGCCCCAACGAGGTCTCGCGCATGGTCCTCGTCGGTAGCGTGAGGGACAAGATCGCCATCATCGTTGACGACATGGCTGATACCTGCGGTACTCTCGTCAAGGCCGCCGACACCGTGATGCAGCACGGCGCCAAGGAAGTCAACGCCATTGTGGTCCACGGTATCCTTTCCGGCAAGGCCACCGAGAACATCAACAACAGCTGCCTGAGCCGTGTTGTTGTGACCAACACTGTTCCCCACGAGGACAAGAAGGAGCAGTGCGACAAGATTGAGACGATCGACATCAGCCCCACCCTTGCCGAGGCCTGCAGACGTACGCACAACGGCGAGTCTGTGAGCTTCCTGTTCTCGCACGCTGTCGCCTAAATGATTGGTTCGGGAGTGCACGGATGAAGGTGTTGCAGCTGCCTGGAGGCAGCTTTATTTGCTTTTTGTCGTGCGTAGTGGGATACTTTTACTGTGGAGGGCCTAGATCATGACATTAGGGTTCTTTAGCCACGGGATTTGCTGGATGGGCTCTTAGTCTGTCATTTATACTTAACGCAATTACTGGTTATGATGCTTATGTGAACTTGAGAAGGGGACAAAGGGAGGGTGGTTTGAAAAGTCGGCGGCGCCTTTTGCTTTATATCACCAGCTGAATTCAAGCATGTACATATAACACGTTTCCTTATTTTTATCCTGAGCGGATGCTCTTGCTGATACAATAGACTCAATTTGCATTAACCATTGAACGGAGTATATATAGTAACCTAGTCTTCGTATCACCTGAAATGAAGTACTCTCCCAGCTCCTTAGCTCAGTTACGTATTCCTCCACCCTTGAACCGGCTACCCCTCAATAAGAATGATAATAATAACCCGGTCGTCAAATTAACCTCGGAGATCCAACTAGTTCCCTCCGCTGCAGACGACCGGGCTAGCCCTAAGTCGATCCTGTCTGTCCTGCCTGTAACCTTTTCCCCTCCCCAAATGCAGTGTAAACATATACTACTATATTTTTGACCATATCTCGTGTGTACCGTGTTTACGTTACTCAAGATCTAACCATCACCTCCAGCTATGATTTGATCCAGTTAGCAAGACGTGAATTTGCGCAAGGTCTCGTCATAGATTAATTACCTTTCCTGGGATGTTATTTTTCTCCTACCTTTTTGCTTTTTGCTCATTGATAGAATTGAGTTCGTACTTTTGATAAAACATCCTTTTTATACTTTGAGATAGCATACTAGTTTTATTTTGTTTTGCCGGTTTCTGTGGGAAGTGTGGCTGTACTACGTATTTTGGGGGAGGGGGCTGTGTTACGTGTTACTGGTCTGGTTAGTCTAGATCGGGTTTGAAAGAAAAGAAAGGTACGAAGTAATATTATTTCCAGGAGAGACCTTTCTATATCTTTTTGGCTTAGGAGGGTTGGTGGGGGTTGGTAGGAGTGGGGGCGTAAATATGGTTAATCCAAGAGGACTCTGTAAGGGACAAAGAATAGCTTAGATTATTTGTTGAAGGTACATCTACCTACTTAGCTATTCTACTATGGTATTGCCGTCAGATGAGAATGACTATCTGGCAACTATCTAAATGGAGTGAGTATCGCTACGCGAACCATGTTTGGTATTATAGTTTGGGTTCCGTTTTCGTTGAGAGACAATGTGTACTTTTTTTTTGTCTTGGAAGAAAATAGAAATGAATAAGATTAGTGCTTTGTTCTCGTATATTAGGTTTGATTCTGATTTCAGGGTCAGTAGTTCTCTCGATACTAGAGTAGGTTCTGGGATGGATTATGGCTGTGCATTGTGGGTTATGGGTTCATGTGGCTTGGCTTGGCTAGTATCTAGACACGTAGAAGTGGGAGTATATGTGCTAGTGGATGGGTGTATCAATCAATTTTGGTATTTTGCATTCTTACATATGATACATACGACATGCATACCTAGGGAGTTAGTAGGTTTAATGGATGTGCATGTATAAAGGTGGTTAGCGGGGTAATGGTTCGTTGTATATACTTAGTTCTGTACTCCGTACCAGGAATTGATGTATACGAGAGTTACTAGTGCAGATTAGTAGGGATAAATATACTCTTGTGGAGAAACCTAGTTGAGAGACATGCCGAGGGTATCATAAGACATGACTGTCTAGACTCACGACAGACTATGTGGACGGGGTAGAGTTCAAGGCTCGTACAGAGTGTAGTCAGTCCTAAGTATAGGCAGAGTACTCCGCAGTCCGCACGGGCTAGATCGCTAGTGGGATCTTAGTGGGTACGGCGTCCTGGCCATAGTCCACAATCCACTCGGGGGGACACTTTATACTACTACGGATTACCGAACAGATCTTAAAGAAAACCGAAAACACCGACTGAATTGGAGTACAAAAGTTTCATTCATTGACAAGCAGCAAAGTGCCGAGATGACCGTCTGCGGAACTGGAGCCCCGGGAGTTTTCATGCCAGGGAAGGGAAGGGAAGAAAAACGAAGAACTGGTTTCACATTTTTTCCCTTTCATTTCCATAAAATGTGGATATGCATTTCCTTTTTGTGTGTGGATAAGACAATATCGGCACGCCAGAGTCGCGGTCCCGCAGACGCCTTCTCCCCTCCTTCCCCAAGGAGCCTTTGTTCTTGGGTCGCTCTGCTTCGGAACTCAAAAAGGAAAAAAACCCCCTTCCCATCGCTGAGATTTTTTTACTTCTTCCCTTAGTCAGAACAGAGACGTCACCCGACCATTAACCCCCGGACAAACACATCTACTTCCGCATGGAAGAGGCTCTCCGCTTGCGGAGCTCATCGCGCTTGGCCTTCTCCTCGTGGACACGGCTGGCAAGGAGCTTGGCGTAATCGTTACTGTGGGAGTGGTTAGCACCGGCAGGGATAGGCATGTCGGCAACGGGGCGGACTTACGCAGCCTCACGGGCAGCCTCAGCACGGCGGCGCTTGAGGGCAACGCGCTGGCGCTTGCGCTGGAGACGCTGGGGAGTGACCAGACGCTGGATCTTGGGGGCCTTGGTGTAGTCGGCCTTGCCCTCACGGGTGACGGTACGGCGGATGACGAACTTGCGGACATCGTCCTTCTTGTCGAGACCGAAGAAGCGGCGGATCTTGGTGGCACGCTTGGGGCCGAGTCTCTTGGGGACAACGGTGTCGGTGAGACCGGGAAGCTCACCCTCACCCTGCTTGACGATGCTCAGGGCAAGAACAGCGAGGTCCTGACCGGTGATGGCTGTAAATCCAGTGTCAACATACCACTCCTGCCACGAATACACGAGATTGGCAACCTACCACCACGGACACTCTTGCGCTTGCGCTCACCAGTGCGGCGGGGGCGGTAGCAGCTGCAACGCATATCAGTCTCCATTTCGTGAACTCCATTTCGGCAGATCGCATTTACCTGTGGCCATCGGCGAGGAGGAGGCGGGTACGGGTGGGGAGGAGAACTGCACACAATCGATGAGTTTCTGCTGTTGGGATCGTCGGGTTATCTTTGCGTCGGTCGGTACATACCACCCTGCTTCATGGGGAAACCTATCGATTCCAGTTAGCATCCACATCATGTATTTACCAAGCGCTCCGCGTTGTCGTTTCTTCCAGTCCTCCCAGTCCAGCGAAACCCAAAGGGGGAAACAATCCAGTCGTACCTTGCTTGTCGTTACCACCGGTGATCTTGAGGATGTAACCCTTGAACTCGTCACCGAGGGAGTCGCCGGCAACCTATTGCAAAAATAACCCCAATCAGTCTTCTGTCTTTCCCATATTTTCGTGTGATTTTCATTTTTTCGTCTTCTTTCCAAGGGTGGTGTTTCGGATGCGGATATCAAAGGGGGAAGGGTTGCTGACTTCGGTTCCCATGCGCTTCTCCATGAAGGGACGGAGCTTGCGCTCATCGTCGATCTCGATGATCTTCTGCGACCCATTGGCCGGGTAGGAGATGTTGAGCTTCATCTTGACGGGTCTGCGCGGTCAAGACGGAGGGCGCGGGTTTGTCGACGGTCGAGGAGGTTCAGGTCGTCGGGGATTCGTGCTTCGTGGGATTTTTTTGGTGGTGTAGCGAGATTTCCCTCTGTGGGCGGCTGACTAAGACCGCTAACCCGCCCGGGTCTAGCGCCCTCGGTAGGGCTCTTACGTCAGCACCACCGGCACCTGACTGGGGGCTTGCCTTTTCGGGAACCACGAGGCTTTCCTATCCCTCCCTGGGATGATGGCAACCCTGGGGGCCTGCCACTTATGCTCCAGGATTAGGTCCATTATGCTTTCTCTGGAGCAGGATGCGATGCGCCTCCAAGGTCGAGCCTCGCGAGCTAGCACAAATTGCTTCATTTGCTTTACCAAGTCAATCCGAGAACCACCTGTGTTTGCCATTGGACGCCCGATCCTCTCCCGTCAGACCATGTACACTCCCCAGGACGCTCAAGGCGGCTGGTGACCTGTCCTGCCCTTCGTTGCACAGTCCCAGTCTTGTCAATCTGAACTTCGTCCTGCAGCCTGAATTGCAATCCATGTTTGCTGATGGCCGCTCCGAAGCAAGGCATCGCAGGCAGCGCACATGCTCATTGTTATGCAGGATGGTTTGTAATAAGGAGTCTCTTCACCGTAATAAGCTCGATGTCAATAATGAATGGTTGGATCCGACAGCCGGCTTTAACCCCTGAGCGCCTCTGGATAGGTCTTAGATACCAAATCTAGTCGGTCCATCAGTCGCCCGACTAGTCCTGGTCGGGACCACGATGGCCACCAGGATTTGCGATACGGACAGTGTACAGCAGGAGGGCCCCCAAACACGAGAGGTATAATAAGAGTGTCTCGCTGACTCGGGTTTTGTCGCACATTGTCCTGTCCGTTTCTATCTGCCCGCGGCGCGAGACCAATCCGGCTCGAAATGATCCGTCCGGATGGTCGGGGCCTAAAATGGCCGCCTAGCCTGAGGTGTCTTCGTTATCGAATCTATTGATTATTGATTGATTACTACCCACCACCCCCCCGTTCGTAAAGCCTGAGGGAGGGAGGGGCCATGCTCACAAGCATGACACCCCAGCAACGGAATAAGGGAATCAGGGCCGTTAACCCCGACAGATGTGCGGCGCTGATTCGATCGCTGGCAGCACAGCAAGACACGGATAATCCACGAGCAGGGCGAGATCCACCAACGGGGAGAACACCACGCCGCTTCCAAGCTGGATGGAGTCTTGGGACTGACGCAAAAGACCCAGAGCACGCGACTGGTTACCGTTCCGAAGGCGCCGCGCGGCCACAGCACCGCCAGATAGGCCAGGACAGAACAGCCTTAACGGCCACTGCAAAAGATGGGCACGAGCGCCATCGTAGTCTACCGGTTAGTCTTTTTTTACTCCTTTACCCAATTTCTCAGAGTCGGGATTGTCTCCTTTCTTCTGTCTCGTCCTTCCCCCTCTCGAGGTCTGTTCTGCCATCCAACTGACAGAGTTCTCCAGTCCAATCAGTCCCCACTCTGGCGCCAACCATCTCCATCGCACGCTAGTCTCTTCTCCGAGTCTCCGACTCTGCACGGTACCGCCGGAGGTCATCATCCTATCTCCCCGTGGTGTTAGGGGAAGAAGTTTCCTGCTTGATTCGACGCAGATCACTACGCACGACATTCCTGTCTGATTTCCCCTTTTCAGCTTTCTGATTTCTCCTTATCCCCCCTGGTCAGACGCATACCGCTTCTCGCCAGCATCGTTGGGTGATACCGCGCAACAAAGAGGGCTGCCGATCGCCCAGCGTCTATCGGCTTCGCCTGCGAAGCCCGCCGCCTTGCCCCCCGTCCTTTGTATCCGTCCTTTATGTTCAGCCCAGATGCGCCTTTTTAATAAGTTTCACGCGGTGTGCGCCTTGGCCGTCTGCAGCATCCTGTTGTCGGCCTCCTTTCTCGCCTCTCAGCATTACTACCGCCGGGTAGTCTTGCCAAATCAGCCGACGTCGGAATTTCGCGCCACGGCATCTTTCGACCGCCGCTTAGTCGTCTTCGGTGACTCGTGGAGCGACAACAATGCCGCCGAGCTTCAGGGATCCGTATGGACGGACTGGCTTTGCATGTCGGTAAGTGTCAAAGGTACTCGGCCTGATTAAAGCGGCATGCTAATTTCCCGGCCCAGTTCTCATGTCACCACGAGAACTTAGCAGAGACAGCCAAGTCTCTGAGCGGAAGCTACATTGGTTCCGTGGTGGATAACACAGAGCTCTCGGGCTCCTTACTCAACCTCTACAAGACCCCACTCGCAGATCTGAAGGCCCAGATCGCCAATTGGATCGCGGCCGAGACGGAAGCCACAAGAGAGATGGACGGCGAAGCGATTGGCATACGTCAAAATCGCACCATCGTGATCGTCTCCTTTGGTGTATGGGACCTGTGGAACGTAATCGGGAAGACGTACGAAGACGCATCCAAAGCGGTTGACCGCAACGTTGGAGTCATCATGGATCAGCTCAATCTGCTGGCCGAGACCTGGGGCAGCAACGAGCTCCGAATCATTCTGACGTTGGCCCCAGATGTAACCTTCCTACCAGCCTATAGGGCTCAGGGGGAACCGCAGATTACCAAACACAAAGACGCCATCAGGGTCATGGAGCACTGGAATGGCGAGCTCCGCAATTCAGCCGAAGACTGGACGAACGGAACGATTTATTTGTTCGACACCAATTCTTTCTTGGCCGACCAGATCCGCGACTGGCAACTCTTTGCCGCAGGGATCGAGGAATCGAATGGACTGGGCAAGAATGAGGATCCCGGGTGGGAGAATGTCGAGGACGCATGCGTCCAAAGCAGCCAGCAATGGGTGATGACGTCAGACACGTCAGAATGCGACAGTCCGGAGAAATTTTTGTTCTGGTAAGGACAAGGCATTATGATTGGCGCCATTGACATGATCGTGAGCTAACCGTATCATTTCCAGGAACGATATGCACCTTGGCCCCTCGGCGCATAGGCTCCTGGGCGCGGAAGTGTTCCATGGTATCGAAGAGATGTGGCTCGGGTAAAACTTTTCCTAGCGATCAAAATAACAGAGCAAAAAAAATTTTTCAAAGCGCCGCCGATAGGGTTCTCGCCTTACCACTTAATCGTAATTTCGCCGTGGATGAAACAGCGGGGAGGGTGTTTTGTAGATGATTTAACCACGGCCGGTTCCCGAGACTATCAAACGCTTACGAAAAGCACCATCAAATGGCGGCCAAGCTTCTTCTTTCTATTGAGTCTGTGGAGCAACCATTTCTCTCTCTTCCGGATGGTCACTCAATAGGTCTGAGACCGTGTCTCTCTCCCAGAGCGGAGAATGGTCGGAGGAGATTAGATGGCTTTCGACTGGGGGCGCACAGCTGTTTCGGATCACGAGAGGGTTCATGTCGCTACCGAACCAGAGACGAACGAGGAACTGGCCAAGGTAGTATGTCTCATTGAGAATGAGCGCGGAAGTCAGTCTGCCTCATCCGGGGCGAATGACTGTAACATGATGGCGGTGGAGGGTGGAGCAGGGATCGGAATGCGATCGCCCCAGGGCAGATCGACCGGGCCTCAGCCTGGAAATGGGGACGCCTGCAACATCAGCGTGTCAATGGGCCCCAGTGAACCTGTCTGATGGATCGGGGGAACTATGGATCGGGGTTGGTAAGATAATGGAACATGACCGGACCCTGTGGAAAGGTTTCTTTGAGGATGGTTGGGGAAAGGCGCAGGGGCAGCGGATGGTGCGGGTGGTGGTGGTGGTAGTGGTGGTAGTGGTGGCAGTCATGACAGTGTACGGGTCAGTGGCAGTTGCCAAATCGGCGTGTCCGCTCAGGTTTTCCATTTCTTTTCTTTTTTATTTTTCTCTTTTCTGTTCTTTCATTCGGTATGTTTCTTTGTTTCCGAAGGGGGTGACCTTGCTCCAGCTGTCATGGGAGGTCTCGGGAAGATCTGTCACTAGCCATGAGCTCCCCCAGTAAAAGTACCCTTACCCTGACTTACACGGGCAGTGCTGGGAGCTGGTGGAGTTTGATACCGCCACCTGGAATGTATGTATTACATGATTGTCGATTCAGAGGAAGCCATGCCGCTGTTGAATGCATGGTCCGAGCAGCGACACGGTCGGACGGAGCTTGGTACTATGTAGTTGGTACCCAGCAGAGGGAGTGGGGGGGGGGTGTCAAACTTCCAGGAACTGGACCCAAGTATGGGAGCAATCAAGCAAATGGGTACCCATCGGTACAGAGGAAGCAAGCAGATGGTACGTAGGTAGCAAGCAGCGAGCCCGACGATGATTGAGAAATGGAAGGGAAGACAATCAAATCCATTTGCGCATGTGTCACATTGGCGGTGGGCCAATGGCCAGGGTCGGTTGGGGGATGCCGGCTGCGGATTGGCCCAAACCACTGCAGCCCACCGCATGCGGACGCCGAACAGACAAAGGAAAGCTAAAAGGCTCCAGGATTGAAACAATAACCTGTATAGCAATCTCCCATCATTTCTTATGTGCCTCCACTAGTGTGCCAGGCCAGAGCTCTTGCAAAGTTGCAATACCCGACCAAACACGTAGGAACTGGGAAATCACGTAAATTATACTCCCCCCGGCTGGACGGGCCCATTTGCCCTGGCTGCTGACTCACCCCGCAAAGGTTCTTTGCTACTTGGGCGACTTTGCGACTGGGTTTTTCTTCTAGTAGTGTTAGTTTCCCTCACTAACTCGATGGGAACTAAGCTCTGGTAGTGGTGTCCACTTCAGTCTTTGGTACCTTTGGATGGAGACGTCCAGGCACCGCACCGTGGACAGTCAGGGTACCTCCCGACTCCAGTCCGTAGACTGAAGGTACCATCCTTCCCAACCCGGGGAGTGGCCCTCAGTCCATGCATGATGAGGTTCCATCGATGCTCGACGAACAGCTATCGCTGGTGGGGATTCTTCCCCCCCCCCCCCCCTCCTCCCTTCCAACTGACGAGGGAATGGGGGTCATCCTGACAGGGACAAAGAAACTGGTTCCCGGGATTAGGCGTGAAAGGGAGGGGCGCCAGAGCGAGGGCTCCAAAGATAGCTCCCCCGTAACAAAGCACTTGAAAAGCCAAACCCTGGCTTTATCTCACTGGCGTTCCCTCGGCCTGGTTGGTTCGGTTTGAATGGAAATATCATTCATTGTCAAAGAACGCGGAAGGCCCCAAGAGAAAAAGAAAATACCAGAAAAGAGGGAATCCCTGACGCCTCCAACTAATAATTTGGCTGGATTATCATATTAAATTGCACCCCAGAGAAAGAAACCGTACCAGCCAACAGGCAGTCGCCGTGATTGCAATAATAACACACGGTCATTTCGCAAATACCCGCCGCAGCACGAGGTCCATTCGCTCGTTTACTATAACCTTATATCGGCCTTTCTTTCTTTCATCCGCTTGTGCCTCTCCCCCAGTCAACGACCACGCCTCTATAACCACGATTTCTCACCCACCACCATCTCGCTTGCTTTCATTATTCATTGACAGCCAGTTTTCCTTTCAGTTTTGCTGGTTCATCCCTCCCTCGCTCTCCAAAGCCACCTCTGGCTCTGTTAAATAAATGTCTTACGATCGAGTTCTCCCTAAGCCTCATCTTCTTCACTATGAGAGCTCTCATCACGGCACCCTGCCCCGAACCAGTAGCCTTCTCGAGCACAAGATCATGAACGACGACGGTGCCAAAGTGTCCGTGATGGGCCGCCATCTCGACACAGCCTCTTTGGGGGGTCATCGTCGGTTCCCCGATACTCTGCCACCGGTCCATTTCACATCCCTGAACCGGACCAAGATGGCCCTGAATAAGATCGCCTCCAATGCTGCTTCTGCTATTGAATCTCCGAAGTCGACAAGCCTCCTGACCACCAAGTCTATTCCCGTTCGTGAGCGTGCATCCTTGTCAGAACGTTCTTCATCGTCCAGTCCAGTCAAGTCATCCAATGCTCCGACCCCAAGAGAATCGGCAACTCAGTTCTGTCTCTGTCAACCGGATCCTAAGATTCCTAGACCTCGAAATGGTATGTTAGCGTGGACTCTGCTCGATTAATGTCGTGAGCTGACCAAGCCCAAAACAGCCTTCATCTTATACCGCCAGCATTACCAAGCCGCAGTAGTCGCGCAGAACCCGGGCCTTGCCAATCCCGAGATCTCCAAGATTATTGGGGAACAATGGAGGGGTCTTCCACAGGAGACCAAGGATGAATGGAAGGCGCTTGCAGAGGTAGGCAGACAGGCAGCCATCTATACATTTGATCCGTCACCTAACCCACAATAGGAGGAGAAAGCTCGACATCAGCAACAATACCCGGAGTATCGGTATCAACCCCGTCGCTACGGTCGGGATGGGAATCCACGGAACGGGGCCTCCGGCATTAGCCATAACCCTCCAGGCTCCACGGTCTGTAGCCGATGTGGTGGGCGTGTTATGAACCCTCCAGTATCCCCTGACACTCCTTACACTCCCCGGGCCTCTTTCTTCAGCGGGAAATCAGCACCTGGCGAGATCTTCACAGCGCGCAGTTCTCAGTGTCGAGCCAAGGATCTAGATCGCATTTCCAACATCATCAAGCTCATGCCCACTGGCAACGGAGAATCACGTCTGCCTCGCCAGCGGGTTGTGGAAAGCAGAAGTCGATCCCCGGATAGTAAACGTCGACGGTTAGGGCCTCTTGGCCCGTATGACGTCCGCGAAAGGAGCCCAGATTCTTCGTATCCAGCGTCTCCCTACACGCCCCGCTCAGCCGTTGCAGATTCACGAGGTTTGTATCAATCATTACAGCATCCGCGGACGGTCCGGAATGTCAAGGAATACGCCCCGCCTGATCCCAGCTTGAAACTTCCACCCCTGCAGACAGCTATCCATGCTCCAGGGACTCTCACACCAACGACTCCATACCCACATGACGGATCCAGCATCGAGGCCACAGTGATGACTATCCCGTTCCTCAACAAGATCAAAGTCCTTGCCAAAATCTCGCCACCCTTGTCTCCCTCATACCATGATGGGTCTTCGCTACGACGTGGGGCTGTGATTGCTGTGGATGGACAAGATCCTGCTCTTGTGAAGACAATGGTGGACTTTCTGAACAATATCTTACAGAAGGAAGGCAGATACCATACCCGCATCTTTGGGGGGCCCGAGATCCGGTCGCGCGAGAGCTACGCAGATTCCGAGCAGATGGGGGATGCTACGGTCGACTACCTCAATATTATCTCCTCCTGGCACCGCATCTCCGACGAGATAGTCGGATTCGTCAAGCCTTCACGTGCGTCGTCGGAGCCTCAATCAGCTGACGAGGAGTCTACCCCGGGAGTGTCGCCGAGAACCATTATTCCCAAGACCGCCGACTTGCAGATCAACTCACCCGAGCAATCGAGCGATAACAGCTCGGTTTCCACGGTCTCGACTGGGATAAGCTTCAGCGCCGTGCCCGTCGCGCTTGTTCCTCGGTACCAACTAACAACCGCGGATGCTTTTGCTTGCTCTGTCCCAATCGGAGATTCCTACGCACCACTCGACCACTGGCAGTGGATGGCATCGCTCTGGCGAGCGTGCGTCGGGCCAGACATCACCGTATACATTCGAGAATGCGAAAAGGAAGAATTGGAGCGTCTTGGAGGGAACCCCGTGGAGGTTCGTCTTCAGGATGCGCGGACAATTGTGGTACGGAGAGTAACATCATCGACAAGCGAACTTGAGGAGAAGTCTCTCAAAAGGGTTGGCTTTGAGATTGAGGACTTTCTCACTCAATAAGCATGTATATTTTTCTGGTGGTTTGAGTATTTCGTCTCGTCACTCATTCCTTTGCTTCGGTCTGTGCTTGGCATTGTTTACAGGACATATGGGGGGCTTACTCTTGTTTCATTCTTCAGTTCATTGTTCGTGTTATGCTGCAAGGCTCTGTCCTTTGCTGCTAGGAGTCTTGCTGGTTGGGTGTCGTGGCCAAAACTGGAAGCGTTTCTTGTAGATCTATAAGCTCCGATAATATACTTCTGGGATATGTTACCTTAATGTTGTGTTCGCATACACAAGCATTAGCTAATTCAAATTCTACCTAGCACAGCATCCTGTATGCACATTCCACTACAGCTCATGTAGGACTGATTCACAGGAAGACCTAGACTACATTGAGTCGCACAATACTCCGTATCGTATGTACGTCGGATAATGCCTGTCACTTCTTGGCTTTTGCCGCTTTTGCTTCCGAGCAGAACCGAGCACCCCCTGGAATCACGCTTCTCTCACTTACTCCTCAGATCGACTTTTTAGATGCCACACCACATAATGTCTGCACTCGGACGCCTGATTAGACACCGGCAATATTGTCTCCCCCAATTGCGCCTCATCTCAAATACCAGCAGAAATATCGCGAACTCAATGAAGCCCAGTGAAGTCAAATACGAATACACCGATCCTGATGAAGTCGAGCGCCTGGACTTTTATGTTCCTGGAGGTTACCACCCAGTTCAAATCGGTGACAAATTCCACAACAGCCGATATGTAATTATCCACAAACTCGGGTTTGGCCGATCTGCCACAACGTGACTGGCAGAAGACAAGCAGAATAGTCGACTCGTCGCTCTCAAGACCTCCACCGTGGAAGCAGCAGAGCGCACTGCCCATGAGTCTCAGGTTTTGAAACGGTTGGAGCAGGCCAAATCACAGCTTCCTGGAAAGGCTGTGGTACAGACCCTGCTCGATTCTTTTTCCTAGTCGGGCCCAAATGGCAATCATCGATGTTTGGTCCTGGATGCTGCGAGGGTTAATATCAATGAAGCCAAAGAGGCAGCATATCACCGATTGCTTCATCTCCCAGCTGCGAGGGCTATCGTCGCACAGCTTGTACTTGGGGTTCAATTCCTTCACTCCCAGGGGATAGTTCATGGTGGTAAGGCTTTGAGCCCCCATTGGCGTGGCATATCAGAAACTCATGACATGGGCACATAGATCTTCGTCTTGGCAATATTCTCCTTCGCCTCCCACCCAGTCTGCAGCACATGACTGCCCAGCAGCTATATGACAAGACTGGCGAACCCGCAAAGGAGCCTGTGATTCATTGTGATGGTGCACCCCTTGACCATGGGGTTCCCTCGGAACTTGTTGTTCCCCTCTGGCTCGGGCTTGGAAGCGACGAAATTACCTTGACTGATTCTCCCATATTACTCGCTGACTTCGGTGAATCATTTGATCCATCGGTCACGAAAACTTTCAGCTGTCATACACCACACCTGCTTGCACCTCCAGAGGCTTTCTTCGCAGGGCCTGAGACGGACGATAATCTCTCCTTTCCAGCTGATATATGGACACTTGCATGCACCATCTGGGACATTCTAGGATCGGCACCCCCATTTGAAGTGTTTATTCCTAGCCTTGATAGCGTCACAAGGGAACATGTTGAGACATTTGGCAGACTTCCCGACCGGTGGTGGGGCAAGTGGGAGAACCGGAACGACTGGTTTGATGAAGATGGGCGCAAAATGTCAAGGAAGAGCTCAGGCAGCTTTACGGCAATAGCACGAGGGCCTGGGATCAACGGTTTCCGGCAGCGATACGCGATGCACGACGGCGGGCGAGCAGGACGGAGGAAACCAAATTTGAGATCTTTGGCCAAGCCGAAGAAAGAACATTTGGTGACATGATCAAGTCGATGTTGGTTCTTGAGCCGGGGCAGAGGGCGCCGATTGCGGATGTAGTGAGATGCGACTGGATGCAGAAATAGGGTCTGCCTGAGCTGCAGAGAATGGAGGGCAAAGTGAGCAAAGAAGAGATCCAAGCTCGATTAGGGTGTCTATGAACTTCGCCTTTGGCTTTCTTGATCCATTGGTAGCCGTGGGGAATACGCTGAGCTCTCCGTGTTAATGCATGGTGGCCTAAGGCTCCACACGGATCAATATAGCCTAAACAGGAAAAGTGAAGGGCGGTGGCTGAGATTGACCAATCACACAGGAGCGATGGCGGTGTCGACCGTCTTATCGGCATTCTGGAAGACGCGATGAATGCAGCTGTTGCATCCTCTCATTCGATACATCTTCTGCAGGGGCTGACAGGGCAGTCTCATGTATTGCTCTAGTCTAGTACATTGAAGGAGAATTTTCATCTTCCATTCCATGAATATTGTCACTTGCGAGCTTGAATCGATTGCTGCCTGCTAAGGTCATCGGCTCCTTATGCAATTCGCCTGACGGCAAAGAGCCGCGAGGACAATCTTGTCCGAATATAATGTTGGCTTCCAATGACACTGAAATGCATGTGACTTCTATTCTGAATTTCACTGATGAGAGTAGAACACATAAGGTATGTTACGTTTCATGTGTTGATGAGGGTTGAATTGGCGTTGGATGTTCGCACGGAGGCGCACATAGCTGTCCGTAGCTCCTCTGCGATCTTCTCTTACTTCTGCCAGATGCAGACTCCTGAAATAAATTACGATGCAATTAAGACGGACGACGATGTTCCCATCTCTTCCTCCAGCGAGCCTTGTACGGGTGTCGATCCTTCCGCAAGTACCACGATGACGGCGGTGTCTACGCCCACGCCAGCAACGCCCGAGTCGGATCATACCACTCCAAAACACTCGTTAGACAGACCCAAAATGGGAGAAGATGAGTTAATACAGTATCTCGACAATTATATTGCTGTCGGTGTTCTCGTGAAGCGGGACCCAAGTTACGGCACCGATCCTGAGAACCCAGTCAAACTCAATAGCTACCCAGCTGCGGAAATTGCTATCCTAGAAAGCCACGGCTGGATCCGGACCGAAACGATTACTTACGGTGATGACCTGTCATTCTCTGGCGTTCGCATATATGTGCTACCCGATGATATCGGACGCAAAATCATCCCGCGGTCGAGTACGGCATTGAGGCGCGCACTTAAGATTATTATGGCGAATATTGACATTTCAGTTGAGGCATGGGAAGGAAAAAATTGCCTCGATCAGAAGGGTGTCAGTAACCTAGCAAATGGTCCCGAGGATGAGTCTCTGTGGTATATCTTCAACACGTTACGGAATCCGGAACCCCAGGTGGAACGTATGAGGAACCCCTATGCAGGGAGGGCCATGCAGGAGCTACTCACTGTGACTGTACATGGGGAAGACGAGTCAGGCCAGGATTATACCGGGGTACTGGGCCTCAAGACGCCGCTATACCCGTACCAGCGTCGCTCGGCTGCTACCATGGTCCAGCGGGAAGCGCAGCCTGCGCAAATGTTGGACCCGCGGCTACAGGCACTGAAGAGTCCAAGGGGCCAGGAGTATTACTATGACAAAGAAGAAGGGAGCATTTTCCAGGAGAAGAAAATGTATTCGGAGGCTTGCGGAGGTATGCTGCCTGCAACAGCCTGCAATGGCTTTTCTAATTCGAGACAGGTATCCTTGCGGAAACCATGGGCTGCGGCAAGACGCTTATTTGCCTGGCTGTAATCCTGGCGACGCGCGGCCATTTCCCCGAAATTCCGCTGCAATATCAGGAGACGACGAACCCCGTTCGGCAAACGACAGGCAGCCTTGTTGAAATGGCGGCGGCGACAGCAGGCCGGTTCTCCCTGCCCTGGAAGACCCACTTCGATGCTCTGGGCCATCGCGGTGCGTTCTATGACCGATGTGTCCGAGCCTGCGAGAGGGACCGTGGCGCCTATACTGTAACTCCACCGCCGGCCAGACACAAAGGCCGAACTAACGTGGCGTTTCCTAGACCGTCGCCTCAGCGAGTCCGTCTTTGTTCGGGGACGTTGATCATCGTACCCCCTAACCTGGTTAACCACTGGCAAAACGAAATCACCACACACACCGATGGTCTCAAGGTCCTTGTACTACGGAACAGTTCTGACCAGACCCCGTCACCAGATGATCTCATGCAATACGACATAGTTCTGTTCTCGAAGGTTCGCTTCGAGAAAGAGGCGGGCGAAGTGATCAACAAACGTAGCTCGATAGCGGCCGAGTCCCCTCTGACTAGGCTCCACTGGCTCCGGATCATCGTCGACGAAGGCCACAATGCGGCTGGTAGCGGTCATCGAACCAACATGATACACTTTATGAAACAGCTCCCCATAGAACGTCGGTGGATTGTGTCGGGAACCCCATCCAACGGGCTGTATGGGGTTGAAGTCAGCCTGGCTTCACAGGAGACTCACACTAGTGACACTGATCTGTCGGAAGCCACGACGGCCGTTCTCCAAGGTAGAAAGAAGACCGGCAATGCCTTGGACAGTGAGCTCAAGGACCTGGACCGGCTGCGGTATATCGTGATGGAGTTTCTTGATCTCAAGCCGTGGTCCAACTCTCGAGCCAACGACCCTGCCAACTGGACCAAGTACATCAAGCCCCTTGGCGAAGATGGTAGGCGGCGGAAAGCGCCGTCTCTGCGAGCTACTCTGCAGAGCCTTGTCGTGCGACATCGTCTCGAGGTCATCCACAGTGAGATTCCCCTTCCCCGGTTGTACAACAAGGTGGTGCATCTTGAGCCAACGTTTTACGACAAGTTGAACCTGAACATGTTCATTTTTGGCTTGGCGGTTAACGCGATCACCTCCGAGCGCAAAGACCACGATTACATGTTCCATCCACGCAACCGCAAGCATCTAAGCCTCGTGATCAACAACCTCCGCCAAGCAGGGTTCTGGTGGGCTGGCTCGGACGACATTTCCCAAACCATCGACAATGCCCTGAAGTATTTGGGTAAGCACCCGGCGATGAGCGAGGAAGACACGGTGACATTACGCGAAGGCATCCGGATAGGAACAATAGCGCTCCGATGTGGAGGCTGGTGCGCCTTCAAGCAGATGCATGAACTGGGTGTTTTCATCCAAGACTTTCCTGCTCATGCTCGGAATATGTGGGCTATTGATCAGTCAGTGGCACACCAGGAACCTCTTCTGATGGGGATTACCCAGGCGCATCATGCACAAAAGTTTGTCACGAAGCATTTAAACACCCACGACCCAACGGAAGGGCTTGCCGGCGCGGGGATCAAGTTACGTCGAGAGCTGTCTGAGCGGGAGGGGGATAACTCCAGTCCCAAAAAGACCACACCAGATAAGCCCGTCAAGAGCAGCTCTCCGAAGAAGACATACACCAAAGGGCTCTTCAAGACCTTGCCGGCCGAGTCACCGCTGGCGCAGACCAAAGTGGTCGCCACCGCTTCCGCCAAGCTGACCTACCTCTTGGACCAAGTGTCGGAGCTGCACAAGGCCGAGAAACTCATTATCTTCTATGACAACAATAATACTGCCTTCTGGATTGCCGAAGGCCTCGAACTTCTCGGGGTCGACTTTCGCATCTACGCCAGCACCCTCAAACCCGCCATGAGAGTAGAATACCTTACTCTCTTCCGTGAGTCGGAAGAGGTGCGGGTCCTCCTGATGGACTTGCGCCAGGCATCCCACGGCCTGCACATTGCGAACGCCTCCCGCGTTTTCATCGTGAATCCAATCTGGCAACCGAACGTCGAAAGCCAGGCCATCAAACGAGCGCATCGAATCGGACAGACGCGGCCCGTGTTCGTCGAGACGCTTGTTCTCAAGGACACACTGGAAGACCGGATGCTGAAGCGTCGAAAGGCCATGACCGACAGCGAGATGCAGCACGCAGGAGACCTCCTCGACGATAGCACAATGAACTCCATCATTCAGAACGAACGCTTCATTCCGATGCCTGAAAGTGAAGACCTTGCTCAAATCTCGTACCTGAGGCACCCGTCTGGGCTATTCGGCCGCCACAAGCTGTCCATTGCTGATGACGAGGACGGAGATATAAAGCCAGAATTACCAGCACGTGCAACCCCACGAAAGCGTAAACGCGCCGTCCTTCTTGACCCCAAGAGCACCGCCGAACCAGACCTCGTCACGCCGAAACGCCTTAAGTCTGCGTCGTCAGGGCTGGGCTTTGTCTCACCGCATGGCATCCTCATGACGCCTCCGCGCGTCTGGAGCCGGTCTCCACGGGTCTCGCCAGTTCGGGTGGACTCGTCATCGCTCGAGCTTGCTCACAGCGCCCAGCCCGCAGATGCACGACAAGCAGCGGGTAAGCCAGCGGGTAAGCCAAGCAAGAGGGTATCTATTTTCGGGCCATAGTTGGACATACTTCTGTATTGAGACATATACCATATCTACATAGCACAAAAGCGTAGCATAGCAACACATACAATCCAAACATATGCACGAAACCACTACCACAACCACTAGAACGAAACTAAGCCGATAAGCAGGATCTTTATCAGATAAGGCTGCCCCACCGCCCCACCCATATAATCCATCATCACGACATCCATCCCACCGGATTTATCTCTCCCCTTCCCCTCCTCTACTCTCCTCTCTCTCTCCACATCTCCTCCCCAATCCCCCAAACAATGGCACCTCCACAGCAACCACCTAGCAACACAACCATCATCGGCCTCTCCGGCCCCTCCAGCAGCGGCAAAACCACCCTCGCGCGTCTCCTCCAACGCATCTTCTCCAAACTATCACCAGATCTCCACGACCCCAGTCTCAATACATTCATCGTCCACGAAGACGACTTTTACCATTCCGACGACAAGTATGCCCCCCCTTCCCCTCCCTTCCCCCCAGACCCAACCCCTAACCAACAAAACTAACAAAAAAAAAACTAAACCAGAATCCCCCTAACCCCGCACCCACGCAACCCCACCCAAAAGATCCAAAACTGGGACACCATAACGGCCCTAAACACGCCCTTCCTGGTCTCTTCCCTCCAATACATAAAAGCCCACGGTCGACTTCCGCCTCGGCTGCGCTCAAAGGAAGATCTTAATGATGTGACGGCGTCGAATGTACCCGAGGCGGTGGTGGAGGAGTTACGTGGGGTGGTGAGGGGAAGAGTTCCTGAATACTTTACATCACGGGTGGATGGTGAAGGGGAGGGGGAGGGGGAGGGAGGGATAAGAAGGACGATTGTGTTTCTGGATGGGTTTCTGCTGTTTGCGCCGCCGAGGGAGGAAGATCCCGGGCATGGGCTGCGAGCGGTCAATGATCTGATGGATGTGCGGTTGTTTTTGCCCGCGCGGTATGAGAATGTTAAGGAGAGGAGGGAGAGTAGGAGTGGGTATGTGACGATTGGGCCGGCGCCGACGGTGCCGAATGAGGAGGGGGAGGATGGGACGGAGGTGCCGCAGGGGGGGTCGGCGGGAGAGGAACAGGAAGAGGTGGACTTGGAGAAGGAGGATGATGGGCCGGCGCAGAATTTCTGGACGGATCCGCCGGGGTATGTGGATGATATTGTGTGGCCCAACTATGTGCAGGATCATGCGTGGTTGTTGTTGCCTGAGGAAGGGTCGCAGACAAGACTTCCCAAGGCGGATGCGCCGGAGCTGGTGCGGCTGGTCGGCCAGGGCGTCAACCTGAGGATGGACGCGGGCGTGACGGTTGCTCCAGGTCAGGGGAACGCATCCATGGTGGACATTTTGAAGTGGGCAGTCGAGGAAGTCCTGAAGCATATTGAAGAAACAGAGGGCCAATGAGAGTACGACAAGTTCATGAGTAGTATCTAACTAGATAAGCAGCGCCTACTCTCCTCCTGTCTTTCCTGAGTTTCTCCTATCCTTAGCCAGCTTGCAGTTACGCGTCAATCTCACCGTCAACAGAATGCTCGACAGGTCCCCGCCAACCAAGCCAGTAATCAACCTTGTCCCGGAAAGTCAAGGTACGTTCCGCATTCGACTCGAGGGCTGGCTCTGGTGCGGATCCGTCGAATCCCAAATCAACATCCGTGGGCTTGTTTACAACCAATCTCTCTTCAATTGGCTCGGCATCTTGCGTGGGAATCGGACTGTCATCCACTTTGGCCTCCCAGGGCTCGATATGCCAGTACACCATCCCTCCCTGGCTCATATTCGGACCATTGATCGGGACAGTAATAGTGGAATTCTCCTCGGGCCATGTCACAACGTCCATGACAGCCCGATTGAGCCATGGGAACGCGAACACGAAGACCAACACATAGGGTATGCATATGCAGCCGAGAAGAACGATTTTTACGACGTTCAATGTCCCCCAAAGCCCCTTGGCCTCGTGATACTCCTGTACAAGTTTGATCGGTGACAATTGGACAGGGTCTTCGGGGTCTGCAATACCAGTAACGCTGCCTTCGTTCGTGGGCTCAAAGTCTCCTCCTGGGAATTGCTCGTTTTCGTGGTCGCAGAAGCGCTCAGTCTGTGAGAGTGAGGCAGCCTCCATATTTTCAAACGTGTACCGAAGTTGATGTCTAACACGGTCACAGGTCATATATGATGCCGGATAAATTCGCGGGAGCCAACTGATTGCTCGTTCTTGAGGAAGCCGGACTGTCCAGTCCACACAAAACAATTCTAGATCTCCGGGGGAGCAGATAATTTCCAGGCACGAGATACCAATAGGAGTGCCCTCTTGAGGGGTGATGTGGATCATCTCCAGTCCGCCTCTATGGGAATCAAGCTTGCTATGGAAGGAGCTCTCTGGACCGCCGTCGATGGAAAGCCGGAGGCAGCATTTCTCGGCCCAGAAGCAACGATTGTGAAGTCTGACAGAGCAGATTGCGTGGTATTTCACCTGCACGTCTGACTGAGAATCTCGTTTGTCAGAGTTGACGACATATTCAGCCCTGATTTCCTGGTGAACAATAAAATCCTTGACAATTCCGTAGAACTTCCGGTGACACCTGCGAAGCGGAATCACAAGGTCGCCTGTGGAACAAAATTCAGCCATGAAACAGTTCTCCACAATCTTATACCTCTGTAAGCTTGTCGTACGGAGCTCAAGGCCGTACTTTTTCGGGATGCGGAAGAGAAGGAACCCGCACTCGCCACTGTTCAGCTTGGGAAGTCCTTGTATTACTAGTTCATTCCATCCCCTCTGCTTCCCTTCTCGCAGGAAGACCGATAGGGTGATTACAAGCTTGTATGATGCCGGCTGAAGATTGCAAGGATTCCTAATGAACAAGATGCCGGAGTTAACGTCGAACTCCGGCTCACATTGCCTTGGTGAGTGTGCATCGTGATCACCATCGTGCCTAAGGCTGTCCTTTCCAAATTCCTG
Source organism: Aspergillus ibericus CBS 121593 (assembly GCF_003184845.1). Lineage (NCBI taxonomy): Eukaryota > Fungi > Ascomycota > Eurotiomycetes > Eurotiales > Aspergillaceae > Aspergillus > Aspergillus ibericus. Next base: position 18,651 of record NW_020292105.1, on the reverse strand, counting down.
ATAGGATGTTCGTGGTATGGTGAGCTTTGGAAGAAGAGAGGCCCATGAATTCATGCTCTGTTCGTTTTTATCTGGTGTGACGGCATGATCAGGGCTGGAACTAAGGAGTGTATGTGCAGTTGTAGCGGAGCTAAACTCTGCAAAATCTGGCTTTCGAGTCGCCCCAAGGGACTGCTCAAACATGCCATTCGATGCTCCTGAGGTGCCTTTGTTTGCATGCTCTGCAGACAACATACCCTCATCAATTGAGAACATGTCCACAGCAGACCGGCCAAACCCGGATCCAGTAGTCACCGGGCTCTTAGAAATGTGGATTAGATGGTTATCAGTATCCAATGTGGTGGTAATACCGACCTCCCGAGTTCCGACCTCTGTATCGGCTACTACTCCCTTATCTTCGGAAACATCAACTAGCCCATTAATTTGGGTGTTGCTAGGAGCGACGACAGGGTCGCCAGTTATAGAATCAGCAGTTACTCCCTTTCCTAGACGTCCCGACTGGGATATAGACTTCAGGGAAACACCATCGGGTTGTATTCCGGAAAGCGGAGAGTTGGTAGCCAGGTGTCCATTCAGTCCTTTTGAGTCATGCGCTGCGTTCTGGCTGGGTTCCGCATTTGTAATACTACTAGCCATGCCGTTCCGCGTTTCTTTTCGGTCGGAGCCCTCGGCCTTGACAGAACCTGACTCGGAATCCGTCAGACACGCTGCGGCTGCACTTCTTTTTCCCAGGCGTTGGAGCATCGACCAATCTTCGCACTTAGCGAAGTTCGAACGTAAGCCTGGTACGGATGGTGAATGATACGGAGGATCTAACGAAGTTGATACAGCATGACGACCGAAGCGGTTCTCTGTAGTTCCGCTAGTCGAGGACCCTGCTTCGTCAATCATCACAGCGGAATTCACCGTCTCTACCACATTGGACCCCTCAATACCCAGGCCATGTGCTTCATAGTTATTGTCCTGATCATCCGGTACAGATGAGAAGCCAAATAGAGGGCTCTGAGGGGAACTTGTGCTTGACAGATTATCATCGCTTGATTCATCAGACTGAAGCCGGATCAAACGTGTTTTGAGGACGGATATTCTCGCAGATCTGACATTTAATAGGGGGATTCTCGTGCTTGGTACGCAATGAGCCTAGTGTTGGAAGAACGAGGAGATCTCGATGAGCAGCAGCCTCCAGAATGGGGTTAAAACAGCTTACCACCAAAGAGATTCTGAGATCCACTGGCTCATCCAGGCTACCACCCCAAGTGCTTCGAACCTCTAGATTCGAGAATTCAGGGGCTTTGGGCAGAGAATTTGAACGACTTTCACCTTGGGAGGAGGCCATCATGGATATCTGAATCAGTGAGTTGGTAAGGATATCCGTTAAATTGGATAGAGAACAAGACGAGAACAAGACAAAAACACGTCGACTGGCTCAATGATCGGAAAGAAAGAGAGGAAGCCCGACTGAAAGAGTGAATGCCAGCAGAAGTGAGGGGAGTGCAAGTGAAGTCAAGCTGAGCTGGTAAGGCGGCTGGGCTGTCCCGCACCAGAACGGAAGGCAACACCCCGTCCTGAGGCAGCCACCCGCCGCTCGTGGTTGCAACAGCCATGCTTCTTCACCCATGAACTTTGGTAGACCCAACATCTAGTTGGCCAAGAATTAGATCGTTAATGAGCAGGGCAGCGTAGCGATTAAACTACCCGTGTAGTCAAATTCTGTCAAGTTAATATGTACAGTGAAGTCATCCGTCCAGCCATCATCCGTCGTCAAACCCAAATCCAAAGCCATAGAAATAACAAAGGAGAATAAAAAGAGCAATCAAACACCTGTAGTATGGTTATCCCATTTTGATCCCCCAGGCGCCATTTATCCCCAGAGACCTGATTCTTGTCCCAACAAAAGAAAACCCCGTCCAACTGTCTATCCAAGGAGGCAAAAGCAAAGAGAGAAGAAGAACCCGCGAATTTAGCCATCGACCAAGACCACAAACCCCAAGCAACGCAGCTAGGCACTCGAAACCACTTATCGAGGGGTTCCATTCGCTGAAATCGGATGCTCAAACACCGCCTGACCAGGAGTAGAAGCGTATCTATCCGTGTCATTGGTGGCAATGGGCTGTGATGGAAGAATTGGAGTAGCCGCTTGAGGGGACTGGTCAAAGTAGCCTCGTGCCGCCGCGCCGTTGGTTCCTTGTGTACAGTTTCGATTCCGCTGCAAAGGAGGAAGGATTGTGGACCCAGTCCCAGTCTGGTATTGCGAACGAGCGTAGCCTTGTGGCATCATTGGCCCCGTCGAGTCCGCTGTCTATCCAGAGAAATATACGGTTCTTAGCTTCTCGTCCTCAACGACGGGTGGTAGGCGGAGTCCATACAGGAGTACCAGGCGCGTTGACCATTCCCAAGGACTGCATCGTGGCCTGTTGGCTGGATCGGCCGTGTGCCCCAGGGTCTTGCATCTGGGGTACCTGCGTGGAGGACGGGATTCCGTAAGGCATCTGCTGAAGGGTCAGCATTCCGCCCAACCTCGGGAGATGACACCGGTAGAGACGTCGCCGTCTCCAAGATGCCGGCGATTGGAGGGGATGGCAGAGGTGCACGAACCGCATAGTCTGGAACTGCCGTGTGCCCTGTGGGATACCCCTGCATTATGGGAGTCGGATAGCCTCCTGGCGTGTTGTAAAGGGCCGTCTGGGGGTATGCATCAATTTGACGCATACGCCCCTCGTTGTCATACATGCCTCGAGTACCAAGGTCTATTGAAGACATCCGCGGCCGCTTGCTTGTATGCGCTTGCCCGTAGTACCCGTAGTCTCTGCTCGTTGGCGGATAACCGCTAAACGCATTGCTTGGCATTTGGATCGAAGAACGATCGGGGGAGCGCGGAATCGGCTGTGGATAATCCTCCGGCCGGGGAACAGGTCGTTTACTGTCGAATTTGTCAATCACACAATGCCCACTTCTCGCAGGCTTTCCAGCCACTGGCTCTTTCACTCACATTAATGTCCGGGGCTCCTTTCGGATTCTCAACTTCACGCCTTGGTCCGCGAACGATCTGGACAAAAACGTCGACTCGGCCATTCCGGGAAAACTCTTCGGTGGGTACACTGCAAATGGTCAGGTATTGCAGACTCGGTGCGAGTTTTACCAGCAAATACACTTACCGGTGAATCTCTCTGTGATGATGGACTTTAAATGGGTAACAATGTCCCTTGAGACGCCGCTAATCAGCACCTGATTTTGCCAACCGGTGAATCGGCTCACTGGGAAGCTATCCCAGAGCCAAAGGGAAACCAAACCTACTTCCGCATTTCGAAGAGAGTAAACTTGAGTCGAAAATCTCCCTCGATTTTCACCGACAAGTCCCCCCACACGAAGAAACCTCCATCTGAGCCAGACCAGTCAAAAAGCGGATCTCAACGGGTTCCTGGGAAATCCGACTTACCACTGTTATCCACGTCTTTCAACCGGTGAAGGGACGAAACCAAGGTACCAGTTAAAGCGGTGGACGGGGCCACGGGAACTGGGTTGTCCTCTGAGGCATCATACAAGCTGCAGCACATAAAATAATACGGACTCTGCAAGTAGTGCCTATCGCATCCGTTAGTGGGCAAGCTCGGACGAGTACAAGTTCACGTCTGGTCACGTACTGCGCGAGGTACGTCCCCTCCTCTCTTACTCGGATTTGCACAATCGGGGGTGGATCTACTGGCTTGCGTTCTGTAGATCGGACATGATCCCCAAGTCAGCCCCTGCTCGTCCGTGGGACGCTTCGAAGACTGGGAAGCAGATGGTTCCACGTACCTTTCTCCTTCCCACCAGCCACGCGCGCCCGGTTGGGCTGCTGGCGAACGATCAGGTCAAAGTCAGAGCTGGAGGTAATCATTGTCAGTTGGAAGCCCTGAGCAGCTGAGTAAGAGTTGAAGCTATACGACGAAGGAAGAAGGAATGGTGGGAACAAACCTCTGAGAATCGCGGGCAAGGGAAGCGTCCGGAAACGTCGACGCACTCATCAAGGCGAGCTCTCAAGGGTACAAACTAAGAATATGGGAGCCAAAGGATCCAAGTCGGATATCCGCGAGGACGACAGCTGTGAACCACGTCTGAACAGCAGCAGGTGGCCAGGGGAAAAGTGAGATATGATGAAGAAACAAAGAACGAACCGGCGGATTAACAGCAGGGTAGAAGAGTTGGGTCTCTGGAACCTGGCACCAGACGACTTGTGGTTCGACGAAGCACTAGAAGAGAGAAGGATACACGGTGGGGTGAAAGAGGGGAGTTGGGGTTGGTTAAAGATGGACGCGACGGTATGATTGACTAGTTAGTCAGTCCGTAGCAGCTGGAGCTGGACCTTCGACCCAACTACCGGAGTGGAGAAGCCGGAGGGAATCACCGCTGGGCTACCACTTGCGTCGGGGACAGCTGCTGGAGGGTTGGCCGTAAATTGCAGTCGCAGCGTCAAGTAGTTTTCGAGCTTGACTGAGGCGAACGGGTACGAAAACGGCTTCCGAGGAAGAGGAAAAAGATGGATGGTGTCGTCAGAATGCAAGCGGCAAGAGCCAGCCGGGCACGGTTCCAGACAAACCTTAACCAGCAAAATCGACCCAAGTGGATTGCTATCGTGCTGTGCTTTCCTGTCCACTCTTTTTGCTGCTCTTTTGGCTCTTATAGCAGTAGCCTGGTGTGTTTTTGCTGTGCTTGCTGTTTCCAAACTGATGGGTGTAGTTCGTTTTCTCGTTTTTTTTTTTTCTTTTTTATTTGTTTAAACTCTTGTCCAGACTTTCCCGTCGGCTGTTTTTCTTTATTCTTCTTTTTTTCCCTCCCTCTCGAATTTTTTTTTTTTTTTGTTTTGATTTCTTCCGAACTGGTCTGGAAGGGGAAAGGAAACTTCCTCACGCGAGAATGAAACGGTCACTGCTCTTGTTTCTTCACCTGAAGAAAATTCCGGGAATCAGATCGGGCTCTGCGACCGTGGTGTCTGGTTCATTCAATCGACCACCGGTCTAGACGTCACAGGTCGCGCGGCCGGAGTAAGAAAAATATGGGAAATCAGCGACCAAACCCAGATGGGACAATTAATTCACGCCCCCCTCCTCCGAAATTTTGCCAAAGTCAAAATAGTAATAATAGAAGCCGCCGTCGTAGTTCTGAAGCGAGCGAAGGACTAGGCAGGTGTGGCGGGATCGAACACCGCCCAGCGATCAGACGGTAGCTGAACGATGGGTCAACAAAAAGTCGCCTCTGACAGGTCTCTGACGCACAAAAAATCCACGAAAATAAATGAGTGGTGCCGCTGGTGTGTCAGAATTAGGAAGTCTAGGGTAAAAATTTACTGGAAATCAGAGGAGAGCCAGCTGAAGGGTAAACCAGACAAATGACCTAGTGGAGCTGTACCAGAATAAGAGCGCAGCGCTGGCCACTGTTTGCCCGTCGAATGGTGTCGTTCCCAGTCAGGTCAACCACGGTTGGGTACGCGGGCTAAGGTGTGTATCAGCCTTGACGATCCGACAGGAACCGCAGCGACATGAAGATGATGCGCACATTGGCAAGTTCCGAGGAAAACGAGGGAGGGGAAGAAGCGACCAAAGTCAGATCCACGCCGGCCACCTGCGCAAGACTCAAAGTCTACTCCTCGTCTAGGCCGGATCGACTGACGGCAGACAATCAAACGACTGATTCGAGCTAGGCACGAGAATCCACCGCGTTTGCGGCAAACCACTACTTACTTCCCCGAGGAAACCCCAACCCACCCAGGCAACGGCGTGGTCTCGTGCGCGTGGAGATGGAGCCGGCTATGCAAGTGATCAGACCCGTATCTAGACGCCACGCAGGGTCTCCAGCTCTTGGTTTGGCGCCAGTGAAGTGATCTATGCTGGTCGGTGCGCGCGCCTAAGTGTATAGCAGTCAATGTCTTCGACTGGATTGTATCGTTGTCTCCGCACTGTACTTAGAATCGGATCGTCTCTTGCGTTGATTCGGAAAGAGTGGCGCTCATCCGTAGATAGGCCTTCGGTTGTCTCCTCCTTCACTGCTGGCTTCTACTATCCGCCTATCACAGGCTCTTTCACTGTGTTTAGGCCGGCAAGTCAGCATCACGAGCAACAACATCATCAGCACCACCCCCCAGCACCACCCCAACACACACCACAAGCACACCATCATTATCAACAACGACATCACAAGGACACGACGAACCGTTGACTGACCTCCTATGTCATCCACCTTTGGTTCCGTGTTTCCTGACAAAGGGAGGATCCAAGGTCGAGGCGACGGCAGGAGGGGTCCAGGGCCCCCAAGGCCCACTCAATATCCTTTGAGCCCTTTGTTAGAACTTGAGAAATTCGTCAATTAATTTGACTTTTCTCAAGCAATTCAATGCTTCGACTTGGGCAACAAATGCCTACCTTTTTTCCCCTTCAGTCGCGTGGTCTTGCTTAGGTTTGTCCGAGAGCTTTGCCTTCTCGTTCGGAACCCCTGAGTTGTTGGAGGGGGACGATGGTGGTTAGAGGGGGTTCAGGACGAGGAGGTTTGGTCGAGGAGAATGGCGACGACGTGCTGCTGCTGCCAACCCCAGTCTGTGTCACGAGGGACCATCCCCTGTCTGTTCCTCTTTCCCTCGACAGTAGCCTGCAGCCAATTCCAAATCTTTCCCTCGGGGATTTTCCTTTCGTCCTTCCGCAGTCCTCCCCGTACCGACCTTTGTACGACAGCGGGATCAACCTCCCCTTATCTTGACTATCTTGATATCTCTCGTTCCCCGCGATGTTCCCGGAGATGATGTGATCCTCTCACGATGACCCTCGGCGACGACCCTCGAAAGGAACAAAAGGACGATCGTGGACAACAGCCACCCTAGTCAAAGAGAAAAATAAAAATTGAAGGGACAGACCCAGGAATAAATATGCAATCGATCGCAGTCGGGAAGGAGAACCAGAGGTGGGAGTGGGCCTCTTTTTCAACGTGCAGCCGTGGGGAAAGGTCGGGCTCGAGAACAAACCTTTTAGCTGCTGCATTCTTGAGAGCTAGCCCGATGGATGCATCACGTTGCCTGGAATTTGACACGCAGGTCGCAGGGCTCGCGTCCCACCCCGACATCCATACCGTTGCGCTGGAAGGTTGATTCGATCTCGGGGAACGGGACGCTCACGCCTCAGCAGAGCCGGGCCGCCAGAGATCGGATCGCTGGTCTGCTGCGGCGTTGTGAAGGTAAGCATGCATGATTCGTCTCTGGAAGAGGGATCGTCGAGAGCGATTCTTTCTCTCACTTGCCTAAGCGAGATTCAGCAATGAAGAGCTAACCTTACTTTAATAGTGTTGACCTTCTGGTTGGACTACGCAGCCTCTCCATGCATAATCTGAGGGTCCCTGGTTCACGCTGTGTAAAAGCGCGGCTGAGAATTACGCTTCTTTCTTTTCCCCATACAGCGCCCTTCCCCCCTTATTCTTGCCTCCAATTTTTTTTTACCTTTTTTATTCTTTTGGAAGCCCTCGGGTACCATTCATGATTCCCCCAGATGCGCTGCAGCCCGGGATGCGTACGGATCCTGGATCTTATTAGGAGGTAGTGGCATCTGCATCTAGCCGCATCAACTGCAAAGCTACTGGTCCCAGAAGCCCGCAATCGCGTTTTCCGCAATCTGCACAGCATCGAGTACAACGGGCACATCGACCTTGGCTGCGGAGCCTGTATTTCTTCCGTTCAGCAGGGCGACGAGGCCTGTTATCTTGCTAATAGGTTGACGCAACATATCGGTCACAAGTTCGGAACCTCGTCGAAAGAATTATCGCGTAAAAAGGATCAGCAGGAAGCATGCGTCCGAGGATTGGCAATTCCCATGCAAGGGTGGCATAGACCAATGCCTAGATTTGTAAGGACATGGATGGGGCAGACGTCCAGGATAGCGGAGCTTTCGGACATAGTACCTGCAAGTCAGGAACAAAATCCATCCCCGGCAGGAAAGGAGGCCAGAAGAGGATGGATGGAGATAACAAAGATTCCTGACGATTGACGCGGTTTATTTGGCCCGCAGCGTGACTCAACCACCATCCTGCCAACAGCGGATGGTTGGCACAAAACATGGCAAGGGAAGAGAAGAAAGCAAGATTAATGGGGCAGCTGAACGGGAGTGGACCAAGGAGAGGACAAGCTCTGGTTGATTCACCACACACACTGGGCCTGATCGACGCCATAGGGAGAGACCTGTCAGCAAGTCTCCGGCTGCGATGCTACCATGGCGGCTGCTAGTCAAGAAAATTTCCTACAGCACAAGTGTACCGATAATGCCACGTTTTGATGGGAGAGCGTACGAGGTTACCGAGTCAGAGGAAAAAGGAATGACACCACAATTGGGGGGAGGGGACAATGTTGGTGGATGGGCGCTGAATGGCAGAACCATACCAGCCCTGTGAATGGCCACACTTTGGACGCACACACACACCGAACTGTCACTGGAAGCCCGCGGTGGGTGGGTTTTCAGTTGGAAGGAAGAAATCCCTACCGCCATGACCCTCGCTCCAATTCTATCAGGGCGATGGGAATGGCCTCAGGATGAAGGCAGGGGAAAATCAAAAATCAAAAAATAACAAAAAAAAATCAAATCAAAACCGGGTGGGTAAAATCCAAACGAATCGACAGGAGAGAGGGAAAAAGGAGCGCCAGAAAAATCTCAGCACTAAAATTTCGCCCATTCACCCCTCTCCTGCTTGTCTCTCAACCATCGACCCCTCCCCTTTGGACCATTTACATATTCGGTGGGGGGCCGACTGGATGCACGATGAAGTGGTCGGCGCTCCCAAGCGGTTGCCTTTTTGCTCCAACGAGCACGGGGCCCGAAACCTTTCCTGGTTATTGATGACAGCGGTCCGCCGAGCATCCCCAGTCTGAACCAGACTTTCACCAGCGCTTAGTCTACGCTACAGTTATGCTTATTCTGGTCTGGGGGCGGTTCCCGAAGTTCAACTGATCCGACCCATGGAGTCCTTCCAGACTTCCAGGTCTGGATGGGGCGCCCAGTTCCGCCTAGCTCCTGTTTTTGATTGATGGCTGGGCCTGGATTCGACCGCTGTTTTAACTGGTGTTCTCATCGCTCCTTCGTCCTTCGACAACGCGATTTTTTTTAACCTTCGCTAATCGCGAGTAATAATTATCAGCGCCGCGACACTTCGACTAGGGGGGTGCCCGAACAGGGGTCCGGACCTATCGAAGGCCCCAGAAAGGCTTTGTCGAATCGATCAGAAAGCTTCAGTAATAGGCCGGGTGATTTGTAAAGGCTAGACGATAGCACGAAGGACGGAGGAAAGAGGGGCCCGAAGGGGAATTTTTTTTGACTAACTGACAGATCATATACAGAATCCGAGAGATCAGACCGGCTAAGACGCCTCTCATCCGCTAACCGTGCACGCCATTATCGATTGACTTCTCGTTACTCCGTCCAGTCCGGGACACGGAGACTTCAACCTTGTCCTCCGTCCGGCGCCGTCGATGGTTATTTTTCCAGCCCTTTGCTACTACTCTTTCTTTCCCCAGAGGTATACTCCTGGCAGGGATAAGCAGCGCGTCGCCATTCACCGCCAACTCAGCCAAACCCGGTGTCATCACGCACCGCCGACAAACCCACACAATGGCCATTGTCATGGGGCAGCCAATTTCAAATTCCCCATTGGCCGGTAGTTGAGATCGCAGGGTGCAAAACAGCCCCTCCACCACACGGGGCTGTGACTAATAGACACTATCGCGACAGCCTATGCAGCCCAGACGTACATACCAGCCGCATCGCCACATCAGCAAAACTAAAGTACTAGTATAGTACGGAACTGCTCGGCACATGAGCCACACCTCTCCCGCCCGTCTCAGGACCGATATAGATCGTCCTATTCATCAACTGCTTCGTGGTCCCACTCAGCACGGCGATGACCTGTAACCGTGTATCGCCGTCTAACCGCCGTCCATAGGGAGAGACTTGCATGAACGGACGGACTCGGCTCTACAGGATGCTAACCAGGATTTCCTCCACCGTACTCATCGAACTATTACTGGACAGGAGGCCTCCTCTGCTGGGGTCAATCGAGATTGTTCCCCCAAACGGGACACGCGGAAAATAATTCCCAAATTCCCCAATTAAGAAAGACCTTATTGTGGTCGCCACCGTCTCAGGCAGGCAGCAGCAGGCTACAACGATCTAGTCGGTCTAGATTATCTAGTACGTACCTTGCTTACCCACCGTGAAGCCGCCAGCAGGTCGTATGTATCCATCACATCTCCCAAGGACTTCCGTATCCGAAACCATCTACGCCATACCGGGTATACCAGCCCTCTAGGTAAGGGTTCCCTCCCCCGATCCCCCGATCCCCCAATCCCCAAAAGTCAAAAGTCAAAAATAAAAACAAAAACCCAGAAAAGGTAAAAATCCCCCAAACCTAAAATCGCAGAGAGATAGGTAGATAGATAATGAACAACGCAAGATGAAAGTGAATTCCAGGAATTTCCCTCCCGCCCCATCCTGCACTCTAAACCCACCACCACAACCACGCTGGCTCAAACTCTAACCTAGTTGCCTTGATCGTACACATACCTTCCTGCCTCTGTTCTCTCTCACACACTCTCTCCTCATTCTCGTCTGTTGTCCCCTTCTCACTCCGTACCCGGAATGACATTCTCAGGGAAAACAAAATCAATAAGTAAATAAGACATAAGCATATTTCTTTTTCCGTGACAAAAACGGAGTACTCCATAAGTACACAAGGTGAAAAAAAAAAAAAAAAAAAAAAAAAAAAAAAAAACAGCAACTATACAAGAAAGAGAAAAAGGTATTATTCCGTTTTTGGATCTTCCGATACAACTCCGAAAGGTAGGCTTCCTACCTACCTAGTACGGAGGAAATAGTAGTTGCAGATAGGACCTGTTCCAGGTATCTTCTGTTCATGTCCATGTTCATGTTCATGTTCATGGTGATGTGGTATCTGGTCTTGCTGAATCCGGATACGGGTCTATCTATCTATCTATCTATAATAAATAAGGGAGAAGGGCTAGGGAAGGGAGAAAAGAAAAAGAAAAATGGAATTAGTATGTAGGTATGTTAATACTTTTATTTTATACGTCTAGTGTGTATATTGAATATAGAGTAAGGTATTATAGAACTTCGCTGGAACGGTCCCTTTCTTTCCTGTTCTGCTTCAGTCTTTCCTTTTCTTTTCTTTCGCTCGATCGATAGTACTTATCAAGGGTAGGGATCAAAGAACTACTCCATAGGGAGTAGGTAGGGAGTAGGGGAAGAGGGAGAGGAATGGCATGGTATTCTGATATGAGTACGCCGTACTCCGTATGGGATGGCTGGATGCAAGTAGTCACGTCGACGCATTCATCCAATGAGAGTGAGACCGGTTTCAGCCACATTTTTGCGCCCCAATCTCGATAGTCGGTCCGGCGGAGATAGACTTCTGAAGGATCGAGATTCCGCATTCCTTACATTGGAACCAGATTCGGGCCTACGACGCAGGACGAGTTTGTACAGTCTTGACGAGTGATGGACGAGATGAAGGCCAGGTAAAGGTAACATTCGGGAAGGAGATGGCCTGAGTAGAACGACATTATGCGAGAATCCCGTGGGAGCCAGCTACAGTACAGAATCGAATGGGTTGAAAAGCAGAGGCAGGCACCCGTCCCCGTCGACGGTGCTCCCGACCAAGCAGAAGAACCAGTCCCATAGCGGGGACGCGGACGAGGCCCTCGAGGTAGAAAGGGGGAGGAAGGTAAACACGGCTCAACAGCCCCAGGAAGAAGAGACGAACCAAAACTCCGATGACCCGCCCCACTCCTTGCTTGATACAATGTGCAAAAAACGAGCAAATAAGCCAAGTAGGTCAAGTCATGATGAAGTGTATCCCGTAAGTCAAAGCCAGAAACAAAACACCCCGCTCCCAACAATAGTAGCAAGCAAGAACGCCCTCGGGAAATGCCTCGTGAAAATCTTTGGAGCATGCATTCGAAGCCTGGTGACCTCCGGCATGTCTGACCCTCATCAGGTCCCCATCACCGTGTCGCCGTCTGCATCCGTGCCGTTGACCGGAGCCGTGTCGCTAACGCCGTTCTCATGGGTCGACAGAGCGGTGTCCTCGGCCGCGACCATGAGTTCCAGCTTCTCCACGTAGGACTTGCGGCTGACCGACTTGGAGAGCCTGGCCTTCCCCTCGACTGCCTTGCCTTTGGAAGGGGTTACGGGCTCGACTGCCGGATGCTCGGTGGGTTGGTTCTCCTGGTTAATTTCCGGATCCGTCGTGCCGTTGGACGTGGGGAGCAGCTCGTCCTTACCGACCGCGTGGTTGGTCGTTGCGGTCTCGGTCGAGACATGGATCCGGGAGGTGGGATCTTCTCCATCGGCGGGCGTGTTCTCCATGTCCTCATACGGTTCATTCTCGATGCCATCCGGCTCTACACTGGTCGATTCCACCGCTGGGGAATCGATGAGTTTCGCGCTGCGACCGCGTCGAACACTGGGCGGATTAGCAGAGGGGGTCACCGACGCCAACACGGACGTTCGTCTAGGGGTGTTGCGACCACTGGTCCGCACAGGGATCGGAGTGCCAGGCATCTTGGCCGTCTTGCTGCCAAACGGCCGGCCGGGACGCCGTTTGCTGGCCGGCGCTTGGACGGGAGGATAGATTTCGAATCGCCAGGCCGGGATGTCCCCAGCAGGATTCGACCCGGCCGGCGTGCTAGAGCCTGCGGACGTTGTCGTCAAGTGGCGGAAGCCGTTGACATTGGCGAGGGAATCGGTAGCAGGAGGCCCTGCAGGCTCCCTCGGAAGCGGCTCCGAGTCGGGCTCGCCAGTCCCATTCGCGATCGAGACAGGGCCATCCTCCTTAGACCCATCAACATCCGCGGAGGTCTGCCGTTCTTCCTCGTTGCCCGACTCCTTCACGTCCTCACTCTCTTCGTCATCCAGGCCCTCTCGGGGTGCCACCGCATGTAATGGGGCCCGATCGAATTGGGACTGGTTACTGCGCCCCATGATATAAGGCGTCCAGACCAGCGCGTCCGGGTTGAGCTGGACGTATCCTTTGCTTTCCCAGCTAGCGATGCACTCTTCAAAATATCGATAGTCCAGGCGTAAGGCGTAGGTCTTAGTGACTGGGTCTCGCACCAGCGCACGTAATGCCTCCAGGCCGGATACGATGTCGTCGGCGGTCATGCCCGTCCGCTCCGAAAGATCGGTGATACTCAGCGGCGCCTTCTGGTCACGGAGTTGATAGGATAGAATGAGCCGCCAGTAGTTTCGATAAGAAACCAGGCCCATGTCGGAGAGAGGCTTCTCGGGCGAGCCCGTTTTGCCTTCGATGCGCGTAAGCAGATACGAAAAGTCAATGAGCAGGTTTCCGTAGCCTTTGCGTTGGTGGATAGGGAGGGTGAGGATGCAGGAAACGTTGTTAGCGGAACTCGGCCGCTTTTCTTTGCTGAAATAGCCCACAAAATGGCAGCCCAGATCGTCAAACTCCGTCATGACGTAGAACAGAAACGGCTCGACATCGTAGTAGAGTGTCTTCGAGCCCAGGAACAACTTGGCGAGTAAGCAGAGGTTCTGGCAATACACTGGGTTCTTCCGGCCGTCCACTTCGAAGATCGAGATGGACCCTTCTCGGTAAATCTCGTCTCCTGGAGGGTGCTTCGCCGGGCATTTGAGCTTGTGGCGCCACGCGACATAGTCCGAGTTCATGTATTTTAGACAAAATTCGCAAATGTAGAGGATCCGGTTGCGGCTGTACTCCTCGGGATATGGCGCGGCGTACCAGGTCTCGATTTCATAGCCACCAAAATTGATGTACTTGATTCTCGACGGGGGCCCAGACACCTTCTGGGATGCATGCTGTACGGTTTCCCCAGTACTCTCGGCTGCCAGGGCGCGTCGTTGCCATTCTTCTTCGGCTTTTTGACGGGCTTTCTCGAACCGTTCGCGGTCGAGATGCGTCGGTAATGTCTTGGAGGTATCTGCATCAGCTTCGGACAAGATCCCTCCGTACGGTTTGCCCTTCAGTTCGTCTGTCTCACGGTCGCTAAAAGAATAAAATGGGGTGTAATGAGGTGCAGGGGTGATCGGTGCAAAATGAGCCTGCGGCTCGTGGGTAATCGGGGGTGGCTTGGGGGTCCTTCGGCTCCTAATTTGGGACCTGCTGTGAGCGTTGAGGATTTTCGACAGCTTGGACTCGTTCAGACGGAAAGCCACCACGAGCCGTTCGAATTGTCTCAACACCACGCGGCAGTTTTCTTGCTCGGTCCTGCGCGTGCGTCGCGAACGAGTCCGCACTGGAGACAGAGTATCGGGGTTTTCCGCCATTTGGTCGCGAGAGTCCGCGCGATCGAAGCGCAGGGGAGTGTGACGTTGTCGCTTGCGAAGTGCCGGTGTATGCTCCTCTATCTCGGCGGAGAGAGACAGGGTCTTCCTCTTTCGCAGCGACCGCGAGCTATTCAATAATTCGTCGTTGACAGTGACTGTATTGAAGATGGAATGGAAGTCAGACCCATCTTCTCCCGTGTGGGCCGGCAAAAGCTCCTTGCGCATGTTCTTCTCTCGATTTTTCCGTTGCGTCGGGGCGCCTTCTTCCGCACTGGGCTTCAGTTTCTCCCGGACGCAGGTGGGACATCTCCACGGATTGCCATCTAACCAGTCAGAACAGTGACTACCAGAAGATATCAAGCTGACGTACCTTCTACATCTTCTAGGGCATTCTGCTCGCGGGCACATTGCCGATGAGCTGGGGTTGCCGAGTCAGTCGGGATCGCCCAATATCCGGGGAAATTATAGTTTGGATGGGGCCGCAAATCAACATACAGTGATCGCCACAGACGGCACACGCCAAATATTCCTCATACTCTTCACTCGGGTCATTGTCCTCGTCTTGGCCACAGAAACTGCACCGACCCGTCAGTAGACCTTCCGAGGGAATGTTCTCCAAGGAGTTCAGGGGCCAAAAGCAAAGTTCCTACTCACATGCAGTTCCCGCGGATCAAGGTCTCCGCCTCCGCATCCTCGTGGTCATTGCTTTCGCCCTCCCATTCCTCGTCATCCGATTCCTGGCTGCTTGACGAAGAACGGGAGGCCTCCTGATCGCTGTCACTCTGGTTGTCGAAGGCCGGGTCTGCATCCGCATCCGCATCCACGGTCCCGGAAGCTGCTTCCTCATCGTCGACAGCCGGACCCTTCTGAGGCAACTTGACCGCACCCACCGGCTCGGCATCATTCTGATCGCCGTCCAAATTCATCTCAGTATCGGGCTCCCCTTCTGCATCCTGGTCATCCCCGGGGTCGCCCGTCGCAGCCTCTTCCGCAACCTCTCCCGTGAAGGCGCGGTGCACGGCATCCTGAAGCTGCTGGTCCATCTGATACAAGTCTGTCTCTTCTTCGCCTTCTGCGTCCTGGTCACTGTCCACCATGTCCGCCGGGGTCTTCGGCTCGGGGTCGTCGTTGGCCGGCGGTAGGATAGGCGGCATGGTGTATGTCACGACGGTCGCCAGGGCGTCCGGCGTGTAATCGCCTCGGAAGATAAAAGGGGGAATGTTCGTAGTACCGGCAGTCGAGGCTATTGAAGCTCCCCGCGAGAGTAGACAATCATCGGGTGCCGTGTGAAACGGGCATCGGGAAGACTAAAACGAATTGCCTGGGGCGCCGCAGATCTAACGATCACGCAGGTAGGAAAGAAATCCGCAGGAAAACAAAGGCCCGATCCTGAAGCAAGCGCATAGCAAACCACGGTCAGTGAGGAGTAGGAGCAGCGGAAGCGGACAATGGCAAACAACACGTGTAGGGAGCGGGCGGACGACATACCTTGGCAACGAACAGGTCCGACAGGGCGGAACGAGCAGAAGTCGACGCGTGTGACAGCGGAAGAAAGACCGTCAAAGAGGCACTGGCGCAATCCACGCAATCGACGGCGGCGTCTTGCCCCTTCTCCAGCCCGTGAGGTTGGATGGCCGGCCGGTGCTGACTCAGCCCTGCGGCCCCGCCTAAACCACTTTGGGCCAACCTCCAGACCTCGTCGACGAACGGCGGATTCCCGCGGCCACACCAGCTTCACGTCTTCCCCCTCCCGGTGCTATCTGCCATTGCTTTTGCTCATTGAGCTGTCGCTGCTTTCCCGTCCGTTTGATCTCTACCAGCCATCATGGGTGTTCCTTTCGAGGCTCTCCTTCCCTTCGGAATCATCATCGGAGTACGTCAATCCTCTCCCCCATGTCTTTTCTATTCGGTCGACTGACTTGATGTGACAGTCGTTCACTGTCGGCAGTGCCGGTCTGTGGGTGGTCAAGAACTATGCCAACGAGGGCAAGAAGGCGCGCTGGAACAGAGATCTGTGGGACAGAGTAAGTGATCCTAGACCGGGGGGATGCGACCGCAGTTGAACTAACTCTTGCACAGCAAAGTATGTAATTAACCTCCAGTCGACTCGTGACGACGCCCGATTGGACGTGTCGACCCCAACATGAATCATACCCGATAGCTAACAATCGACCCGCGCCAGTGATGGAGAGAGATTACAGAATCACCGGCACAAAACGAGGTCAATCGAGCAACCACGAGGCTCCCAAGGGATTCGAGCTCAGCAACCCCTGGAAGGTACGGACCAGACCCCTCACTGGCCCTAATCCGCGGGTCCCTAACCGTCGCAGCTCGAGAAACGGATTTTCTAGACCGCTCCTGGGTCTCGCGTCATGTCTTTATTTTCGCCTGTTCTCTTTTATTCAACAGCATTACTTTCGAGAGAAATATCCACGCAATGAAAAGATTGTTTGTATCATAAATATCTGGCCTGCTGGGCGCTGCCAGGTAGACTCTAGCTTCCAATCTATTTGATCTCCGACACTAAACCGCGGATGCCCTCGACTTCGTGGTCGCGGAGATGCATATCAAACCATTTGGCGAGGGCAGTAACCCGGTCTGCGTCCCGTTGCAGCGTCTCTACGACTTCCGACTGCCCGAGCTGCCTCTTCTTCACCTCCGTCCCGGCCAGGATATACAGCCCTTGGACGGCCGTCTCGGCCTCATCCAGGAACATCCGGGTGCAGACCACGGTCTGGGTGAACCAGCTCGTTTGGCGCTGGCTAGTCGCGAAATTCATGACCTCAAAGTCCTGGGGAAGGAACTCGGTGCCCAGGAACGAGTACATGGGAATCCAGTTGCTGTCGGGCGTATACCTGATCTGATAGATCCAGACCTTCTGCGTCTGATCCACGTACTCCGGGAGGGCATCATAAACCAGCCGCATCTCCGTCGGGGCCATGCAGACCGAAACGAAATCCGGTTTCAGCAGCAAGGGACTGGTAGGGCCATTCGTGCCGAACCCGACGTCAACCTGCATTGCATTAGTTGTAGTCACGACCGAGGGGCAACCCAACTACCGACCATGTATTTGTCCCCCTCGATGAGCACAATCAGCACCATATGTGACCTGTAGCATGGAACGCATCAGCCCCCAACCTTATCCCCGGCACCAACCACCCCACTTACAGCCCCGTATACAACTTCTCCACCCCCTCATACGTCGCCCCGGACGCAGCCAAACACACCCGCCCCCCGGAAGGATACACCTGATACCCCAGGGAGCGCAAGACCGCATAGAGCAGGGTATTATTCTCCATGCAGTAGCCATCCAAACGACGCACGACTAATTTCTCAAAGACACACGCCGGACGGATGGAAATGGTCCGGTGAGTGGAATAGTGCAGTGCGGAGTTACCCCACGGAATGGACGAGAGCTGTCGTCGTTGCAGCTCGGCCAAAGTGGCTAGCGGATTCTCTGCAATGGCCTGCTGCAGACATTGTAGTCGAGAGGTGGTATCGGACCCGGGGTAACGGATCCGCTCGAGGTAGAGTTCGAGTTGTTGGGGGGTGTAGGTGGCCATCTGTAGTACATATATTGAATGTGATATAGGCTGTGGAAGTCGGGACGTGGCCAGATGGCGTCCAGGAACTACTACTAATCAGACTAATTAATGGGTCTCGTGGGGCGATGTCCGTCAGGACGCTCAGGTACCGGACAGGGGACGGACTCCATCGGGATGTGCAACGGAGTCCGAGAGACCAACATACCATTGATACCAGAGTACGGAGTACTTAGGAGTCGGTCGAATGGATCGAATGTTTCATGCCTGTCCGACACATGATGTAACACGGTAACACCGGTTGTCCTCGGTAATTCAACGGGATTCTACCTTATCTGATCTGATCCTATCTCCTCCATTCTGATATCTATACTCCGCCCCCCGCATTCTCTACATCTTCCTTTCTTCTATCCTACACATATCGCAACCATGACTACCCTCGAAGAAAAGATCGCCTTGTTGCACAATTACTCCGCCTGTGATGTACAGCCCCTTTCCCCTCCCTTACACATATACACATACTCATTCATCTCTCAACACCCACCTATTCCAATCCGAAACTTGATTCCAGACAGCTAATCGATGAATCCCTACTATGTAGGTCTCCGACGCCCTCCTTAAACTCCAACCCGTACCCCCCAACACCGCCCCCCGCGCCGGCTACCTCGCAGACCTGAGTATCCCTCCCTCCCTCCCTCCCCTCTCACCACCCTATCCACAATCCAATTGAACCCACAACTAACCACCTCACTAAATCAATAGACCTCTACCCTCCCTCCCTCCCCCCCTCC